>NC_057805.1:277664219-277669081 GCF_018294505.1 Triticum aestivum
CTGTATATAAAGGGTAGGGGCGGTGGCTTCCTTGGACGAGGGGGCGGCGGTGGTGGAGTCCGGCGGCGGCGCGGCTCCCGCGCGCGGAAGGCGGCGGCGGCCGGCTCGGCTGGGCCTTTGGCCCAGTCGGGCGGATTTTTTTTAAAATAAATTCCGCCGAAGAAAAATCCTAGTATATATAAAAAAATTCTAAAAATGCCAAGAACAATTTTCCCCGCCTAAATAAAATATTTAGAACAAAGTGAACATTTTTCTGGCCTAATAATGCAATTTTGAAAAATGCATATTTTTAATTCAAATAAAATCTAAAAAAAGTCCAAATAAAATATATATTTGATTTTAAAAAATTTCCTCCAATATTCCTTTCTTTTTGAAGAAGTCATATTATCTTCTCTCTTTTATTTTTAATATTGGAAATAATTGGAAAGAAAAATATTAAAACCAAATTGATCCTATTTTCAAATTTGAGAAAAATTCAAATATGAAAATAAATGAAATCCCCAACTCTCTCCTTGGGTCCTTGAGTTGCTTAAGATTTCTAGGATCACAACCAAAAATGCAAATAAAATATGATATGCATATGATGACCTATGTATAACATCCAAATTGAAAATTGGGATGTTACAAACCTACCCCCCTTAAGATGAATCTCGCCCTCGAGATTCGGGTTGGCTAGAAAATATGTGTGGGTGGTCTTTCCGTAGGTCTTCTTCTCGTTCCCAGGTGGCTTCATCCTCGGTATGGTGGCTCCACTGAACTTTGCAAAACTTGATAACCTTGCTGCGCGTAACTCGGCTGGCAAACTCGAGAATCTTGACGGGTTTCTCCTCGTAAGTTAGGTCATTATCCAACTGAATTGCTTCCAGGGGCACGGTATCTCTCAGAGGAATATCGGCCATCTCTGCATGGCACTTCTTCAACTGGGAAACGTGAAACACATCATGAACTCCTGACAGTCCGGGTAACTCCAACTTGTATGCCACTTCTCCCATCCGCTCCAAAACTCGGTATGGTCCTACAAATCTCGGGGCTAACTTTCCCTTAACTCCAAAATGTTTAACTCCTCGGAGCGGTGACAGACGAAGATATGCTCTGTCTCCGATTTCGTAGACTACCTCCTTGCGTTTGGTGTCTGCATAACTCTTCTGCCTGGACTGAGCTATCTTCAGTCTATCTCGAATCAACTTGACCTGCTCTTCAGACTCCTTGATTAGATCCAGTCCAAACAACTGACGGTCTCCAACTTCATCCCACATTAACAGTGTCCTGCACCTTCTTCTATACAAAGCTTTGAAAAGTGCCATCTTCAAACTAGCCTGATAACTGTTGTTGTATGAGAACTCCGCGTAAGGCAAATTATTATCCCAACTAGATCCATAATCTAGCACACAAGCTCTCAACATGTCCTCCAGAATCTGATTGACTCTCTCGGTCAGTCCATCTGTCTGCGGATGAAAGGCTGTACTGAACTCTAGCCTGGTACCCAAAGTCTGGTGCAACTGATTCCAAAACCTCGAAGTAAACCATGTTCCTCTATCTGATACGATGGTCCTCGAAACTCTGTGCAGACATACGATCCTGGTCATGTATATCTTGGCCAACTTCGCACTCGCGTAAGTGGTTTTCACTGGGATAAAGTGAGCCACTTTGGTCAAGCGATCAACTACTACCTAGATGGAATCATATCCCGACCGTGTCCTAGGCAATCCGGTGATGAAATCCATGCCAAGCTTGTCCCACTTCCATTCGGGTATCGGCATAGGCTGCAGTAATCCTGCTGGCTTCTGATGTTCTGCCTTCACTCTCTGACATACATCACATATGGCTACATACTCGGCAATATCCTTCTTCATACCTGTCCACTAGAAATGCTCCTTCAAATCCAAATACATCTTGGTGTTTCCGGGGTGAATCGAGTATGGTGAGTCATGAGCCTCCTAAAGTATTAACTTCCTGATCTCTGCATTATTGGGTACATATACACGATCCTCAAACCATAAGGTTTCGTGCTCATCCTCACGAAAACCCTTGGCTTTTCCTTTTCTCATCTTCTCCTTTATCTCAGCAATTTCCTTGTCATCCTTTTGAGCTTCGCGAATCTTTCCCAATAAAGTGGACTGAACCTCCATTGCTGCAACAAAACCTCTTGGAACTATCTCCAAATGAAGTTCCTTGAGATCGTCAACTAACTCCTGCGGTAGTCCTCCGCTTACGAGGGTATTGACATAACTCTTCCGGCTCAAAGCGTCTACTGCGACATTGGCCTTTCCTGGATGGTAATGCAGCTTCATATCATAATCCTTTATAAGCTCCAACCATCTCCTCTGAGCTCCTTCTGAGTGAAAATGTACTTCAAACTCTTGTGATCCGTGTACACATCACAACGATTTCCAATAAGAAAATGTCTCTAGGTCTTGAGCGCATGCCTGGATACATACTTGATCCTCTTTCCCTCCGGGGTGGTGAGCAGAATTGACGTACTGGCACAGTCGATGTTTCCTCCATACATCGATAGCCAATCCATGCCTAGTATCACATCCAATCCTTGTGACTCCAAAATTATTAGGTTTGAGGGGAAAACATGCCTACCTATGGTCAATGGCATCTGAAAACACACTGCTTTCCATATACTCCGCTCTAGGTGAGCTTACTAACAAAGGTGTCTTGGGAACTTTGGTGGGCAACTTATACTTATCCACAAACCCCCTCGAAATGTACGAATGCGATGCACTAGTATCAAAAAGAACGATTGCAGTAAATGACTTAATCAAGTTACCTATAACTGCATCTGGTTGCTCTTCAACCTCCTCCACGTTAACGTGGTTCACCTGTCCTCTGTTTAAAGGGTTGGGCTTCTTCCCAGAGCTTCCATTTCCATTGCCATTCTTCAACTCATAACAATCATTGGCGTAGTGCCCAGTCTTCCCGCACTTGTAACAGGTGACATGACTCAGATCCTTCTTAGCGGGTGTTGCTGGGTTGGAACGGTTCTGGTTGCTGCTTGCTCCATTCCCATTTCCATTCTTGGGGCCATTGTGGTTATGTGAACTTCCTCCATTGTGAGTGTGGTCTCCATGGTTATAGGTATATCCTCCCGAGTTTGGGGTAAAATGAGGCTTCTACTGAGCTCCAGAATTATACTTCCCTTGTCCATACTTCCTTTTGCGGCTCTCTATCTGCCGCTGCTTCCCTTCAATCATAAGAGCCCTGTCTACCAACTCCTGGTAGTTTGCAAATGTTGCTACCATCAACTGCATGCTCAGCTCATCATTCAGCCCTTCCATAAACTTCTCCTGCTTCGCGGCATCTATGGCCACATCATCCGGGGCATAGTGAGCTAACTTACTGAACTCATCCACGTACTGCCCCACAGTACGATTTCCCTAGCGTAAGTTGCGAAACTCACGCTTCTTCATGCTCATAGCTTCAGTTGAGACATGTGCAGTGCGGAATGCTTGCTGAAACTGGTCCCAAGTGACATTGGCTATGAGGAAAGTGGCTGTGTAATTCTCCCACCATGAGGCTGCGGGTCCATCCAGTTGGTGTGCGGCAAAGCGCACCTTCTCAGCATCTGTGCAACCTGCGGTGGTCAACTCCCTTCCAATCCTGCGTAGCCAGTCATCAGCAAAAATTGGCTCGGTGCTACTGGAAAACACCAGCGGATTCAACCTCAGAAAACGGGCTAAGTTGTAAATTGGAGGTGGTGGAGGTGGGTTGTTATTGTTGTTGCCCTGGTTCTGGACTAGCAAGTGCATCAAGGCATTCTGATGTTGGATCAACTGAGTGAGCTCCGGTGGAAAGACAAATCCGGGGTCACATCTCGGAGGCACCTGATGGGTTTAGAGGGGAGAGATTAGAATAGAATGAGGTCTAAAGAGAAATCACTACCCATATGCACATGAGACAAACACATTCATATCACACCACTCAATTCAAACAAGGGCATACAATCGATCTAACTACCGTTACAAAATACTCGGACTACTACTATATACATAGGGGGAATACTACTGATAATATGGTGGTCGACTAGAAATTTTGATCGATGGAAGACTCCATGATATCCGCGCCAGCTTCGTCTTCATAGTCATCATCACTACTGTCGGGGTCGGAGTCAGTGTCGTCGATGATGTAGTTGTAACATCCCAAATTTTCAATTTGGAATGTTATACTTAGGTCATTCATGCATATCATATTTTATTGCATTTTGTTTTGCGATCCTCGAAATTCTAAGCAAGTCAAGGACCCACGGAGAGAGTTGGGGATTTCACGTTTTTCATATTTGAATTTTATCAAATATTGAAACAGGGATCATTTTGGTTTTAATAAATTTTCTCTCCGAAAATATTTCTTATTAAAAAATATGAGAGGAGATAATATGACTTCTTCAAAATAAATGAAATATTGGAGGAAAAATATTAAAGTCAAATAAATAATTTTATTTGGATTTAATTTGCGATTTTATTTGAATTAGAAAAATATGCATTTTTCAAAATTGCATTTTAGGGCCAAGAAAATGTTCATCTTGTTCTAACTATTTTATTTAGACAGCGAAAATTTGTTTTGGTATTTTTAGATTTTTATTTTATTTTCTAGGATTTTTCCGGCGAAATCTGGTTTTAGAAAAAGACCCGCCGGACCGGACTGGGCCGAGGCCCAGCTGGCCCAGCCAGCGCCGCCGCCTCCCACCCGTGCGCGAGACGGACTCGCCGGAGTCCGCCTGCGCCACGCCGCCCCCTCCTCCAAGTCGGCCTCGACCCCGACCCCCCTCATAAATACCCCGCCGCCACCGGCCTACCCCGCCACCCACCACCCCCGCCACCCAACGCCGCCGCCGCCGCCCCGCAGATCGCCGCCGCCTG
>NC_057805.1:277669542-277672939 GCF_018294505.1 Triticum aestivum
CCCTGCAGCTCGGCGATGCCCCGCCGCCGCAAGCCCGACGCCGCGCCGCCCCGCCGGAGCCTCGCCGGAGGTAGCTGACGCTGCCGCCGCCGTTGTCGTTTTTTGGTTAACCGTTCGGTTTTTTTCAGAAACCCTAGATCTTTTTTTTTAGATCGGTTCGTTCGGTTTTCTGTCGGTTTATTTATTTAGCGGACGTTCGTCCGTACGTTCGTTTTAACCAACGCTGTTCATCCGTTAGTCACAGACAGCGAACGTTCGTTCGTTAGCCTGTTCGTCAGTTTTTCTTTTTCCAGGGTTTTTCCGCGATTATTTTCGATCGAGATTTCTGCAATAATCTTCGATCTAGTATAACTTTTCGCTCGTTTATCCAAATCAGGTGAAACAAGCGCCTAGATCTTCGTCTCGAAACCCTCTTTCTGTTTAACCAACTTGAACAAGATTTTGGTACTGTAAAATTTGACTTTAGTCCAGATTAGTAATTGGATCTTGTTTCTTTCGCAGTTTGAGTTTCGTTGCTCCGTTTGATTTGATTCTTTTTGCAAACCGGAGTTCTTCAGTTGAACTTTCTAGTTAGATCTTCTTATTTGAGTTTTACCCGTGCATCTTTGCTTGATTGCTTATGTATGCTATTGTTTGTCTGCGATAGAATTCCCGGAGTGCGAAGCGTGCTACTACGAGTCTCTAGGTTTTGCGGATCGTCAGCAAGGCAAGTAACACATTGATCATACTCTTTTCATACCCAGTTTTTATGCATTAGTTACAATCCTCAAACACTGCATGATTAGGATGTGATTAACTTGTGGGTATTTGGGAAGTAGATGATGAGGTAGAACCTATTGCCATCTTTATTATCAAACCCTGGGAGTTACTTCTACGTTATGCTTATATTGCTATGCTATGCTCGTAGACGTGGATTGGGTTTGAGTGAATTCATGACAGGTGTGAGTTGTTAATTAATGGTTCAACTTAAGGTGGCAACTTTAATACACATCTGGGTGGATTGCTTGTGGGCACCTAGAGAATCCAGTGTTGTCCTAGGATATCCTGGAGTACCCGTGTGATCATCCTACGGTCCGCCATCCAGGCTCAAAGGGATCATAAGATTATTCATGCTAGAAACTTCCGTGTGCAGCCACAAGCCATTATGGGCTCTGGCATAGTTGAGTATGTTGCGTGACCTCTTTCAGTGGTAGGCTAGCAGATGTAGAGGAAAAGTAGGTGTAACTGTCTACCCAGAGTAAAGAGTTAATGCTTTTGAAAGACTGTGTCTCGGTCATCCGTTTCTCAAACATCATGTAGTGCGAGAAATCCAATGGAGGAGGTCGAGTCTTGTGGGGAAAAGTGCGCAAACCTCTGCAGAGTGTATAAACTAATCATGGTTAGCCGTGTCCCCGGTTATGGACATCTTGAGTATCTGGTACTTGAATTATTGATTTGATCTCATCACTCTAAATTAATTTGTTGGGATGATAATGACTACTTTAATTGGGATTGAGTTGGAGGAACCTTCTTAGTGATGTTTCAACCACCATGATAGTTAGATAAAATCTATTCCTTTATTGTAGGGAAAAATTGGCTTTTCGTAAAAACAATATAACCATAGAGCCTCCACCAGCCATATATGCATGTACTGATAGCATTTATCTGTTCATTGCTCTACTGTGTTATATTGACAGCATATTCCATGTGCTGACCCGTTTTTGGGCTGCAACGTATCATGTTGCAGACTTTGTAGACGACGAGTAAGGTGCCATAGGTCGTTTGTCATGCACTCAGCTATGCCGTTGGAGTTGATGGACTCACTTTATCTTCCAAGCCTTCCGCTGTTATCCTATTTAGATGGCCTTAAGCCATATTTATTGTATTAAGTTCTCTTTTGAGACATTTGATGTAATAAGTGTGTGATTGCTACTCTGTTATAAATCCATTCAAGTACTGTGTGTGTCAGCATTACCGATCCAGGGATGACACTGAAGCACAGAGACTTGACCGTCTGAGGTCAGGTCGCTACAAGATAGTATCAGAGCACACGCTGAATGTAGGACACGACCACTAAGATGAGCCATAGGTCACTCTTCTGTACTCATTTCCGACTCCTCTCCATTTTCTACTCTTTAGGATGGCGGACTCGAGGAACAAGTTTGCACAACTGGATGAAGACACACCCTCTGGACGACACTTGAAGGAAGTCACTAGATACCTGAACATTGGAATACCATGCTTCACCGGAACCTACACCGCCACTTTACCAGAAGAGGAGCGCTGGATGATCCGAGTTCAAGTTCCAGGAAGGACATTTACGCCAGTCACTGAGCCCATAGAGTTTTCCTTTAATGCACCAACCTCGAGTCTAGGCAAGAGCATGGTAGCCCACATTGCCATGGGATGCATCGGCGAAGTTTATCACAAGGGTGCCGAGACGAGCAATGGGAGATGATCAGCACCAGGAAGGACAGGTCCATAGCAGCTTTCATCCAGGAACTAAACCAGCACATTCGACGCCAGGAGAACCAGATGTGCGCAGGCATGGTAGATTTGGAGAAGGCGATGACCAGGATCACAGAGCTAGAAGAGGAACTCAAGTCTACACGCGACAGATACGAGGAGGAAATCGCAATACTATTGGAGAAGAATGACGACCTGATAAAGAAGATCGGAGTCTTCGTGGGAGATCCCGCGCCAGGAGGAGATGACGATCAATCCAAGGAAATTTGTTCTGAAGACTACATCATCATCGACGACACCGACTCCGACCCTGATGGTAGTGATGATTATTATGAAGATGAAGCTGGAGCGGATATCATGGAATCTTCCACCGATCAAAATTTTTAGATGACCACCATATGATTAGTAGTATTCCCCCTGTATATAGTAGTAGTCCGAGCACTTTTGTAATGATATGTAACACCCCGCATGTAACATGCCATATTTGTAACTCCGACTCTTGCCATTTCCGGCTATGTGTTTTGTTTTCCTCCGTTGTCGGGTTTTGTCTTTCGTTTTGTATTTTGTCTTGTCTTGCATTTTCATATCATATCATCATGTGCATTGCATTCGCATACGTGTTCGTCTCATGCATCCGAGCATTTTTCCCGTTGTCCGTTTTCCAATCCGGCGCTCCTATCTCCTCCGGTGCACCCCTCTAGCTTTCTTTCGTGTGCGTGTGTCAAACTTTCTCGGAATGGACCGAGGCTTGTCAAGTGGTCTTAATATACCACCCGGAGACTACCGGTCAAGTTTCGTTCCATTCGGAGGTCGTTTGGTACTCCAACGGTTAACCGGGCCTCCGCAATGTCCATTTGAGTATCCAGCAAAAACCCCCTCCAAAACCAGCCCAAAGCCCACCAAACTCTCTTCCATGCTCTAGGTCGTTCGATCACGATCGTGTGGGCGAAAA
>NC_057805.1:277673445-277682983 GCF_018294505.1 Triticum aestivum
CGCCCGCCGCCGCCGCCCTCCGGGCCCTCCTCCACCGCCGGCGACCGCCACCGCCGGTCCCTGCCCCGCCGCCGTCGGGCTCGGGCTCGAGCTCGGGAGCCGGCCCAGATCCGATCGAGGGTACTGCCCCGTTGACTTTCTCTCGCCCTAATATTTTCTAAGTCCCAGATTTTTCTCAGCATATGCTCCTGTTCCCGATGCGATAACTTTGTGCATGTAGCTCCGATTCGCGTGTACAATATGTCAAAATGTTCGTCTCGTGATGGTTTTCATTTTGTTCAATTGCACCATTTTCATTAGAGGTCATCTTGATACCCAAATCTTCGTTGGAAGAGGGCTAGTTGCTGTTAATCTCTGGTTCTTATCAGAACTTGGAGATTCGTCATTTTTGTATCATTTAATCTGTGCATCTTATGAGCATGAGCTCTACATGTGTTTTGAAGTATGCCATGCCATCTTTCCAGTGGTATAGTCCATGTATTTTTGTGATCTTTGTGATGACTAGCACAAGCATGCAAAGTAGGCCCCGTAATATTTCTGATTTCAGGGACTTAGTGATTTCTCTAAGTCCTTGTCTGTTGTAATTTTGTTGCCATGTAAACTTGATGATAGAGGGAGATCCATGCATAGTTTGGAGATGTTCAGTAAGGATGTTTTGTAGCTATAGTTGTAATTGATCCATTCCTGCAATTGTTTGCAATTTTAGAGTACCATAGCATGACTCAATCTTGCTCTACGTTTGCTATAAAATATTTCTGGCAGATTCTTAACATGACATGCATTTTTGCCAAGCTTATTGTAGTTGATCCATACATGCCATGTAATTGTTCTTGCCGTGGATAGCTTCTTAAACATGCCATCTTGCTGTAGGTATGCTTGGTTTGTCATGCATTGCTCTGTAGTGAGTGCATCAAGCTCACAAAGAGGCCTACATATTAACATTTCTGCCATGCTCTGTTTTCTGTCAAGTCTGAAACCTGATAACGAAACTTGCTATGTTTACATGCTTGCCATCATATCCTCTGGTCCTTTTTGGCTTATGGTCAGTAAGGGACTTTTGTCATGTGCATTTAGTATAACACTACCATGCCTTGTTTTGCTATGTTAAGTTTCTGTAGCATATTGATTTCGTGCTCTGAACATTGCTACCTGATGCTGATTTCTGCCATGTCCAGTTTTTCACTAAGTCTGTGAACCTGTAATCTTTTGCACTTTTGCCATGCTTGTTTGAGCTGGATATGTTGTGAACTAGCAGTAGCTCAGTGTTCATCTTTTGTCAAGCATCTCCTGTAGATTACTTCCATGTGCTTTTTTGCTACGTTGGGATGCTGTAGTATTGTTACTTGTTGTATTTTAAGTGCTATCTTGCTGTTTATCGCAGATTCGTGTCATTCTTGTTTTGCTTGTCATTTGCAAACCGTGCATCCGATTCCGGTGATCTTTATATCGATTTCGACCGAAATCATCTCATCTTTCCAGTGGCATGCTTGGTTTGCCAAGTTACTGCCATGTTCATCATTTCCCTTCCGGAGCACGCATATGCATCGCATATCATATCTTGCATATCACACATGTTTTGCATCATGTTGCTTGCGCATATCTCGTTGTTGATTGTGGTTCCGTTTGTTTGTGTTCTTGTTTTGGGTAGAGCCGGGAGACGAGTTCGTGAACGAGGAACCTGTCGAGTACGCTTACGAGGATCAAGCTTTCGACAACTCTGAGAATCTTGCAGGCAAGATGACCACCCCTCGAAATCACTTCTATCTTTGCTATGCTAGTTGTTTCGCTCTATTGCCATGCTCGCTACCTATCTCTTGCTATATCATGTCTCCTATTTCAGCCATGTCAGCCCCTAACCATCCTTTCCTAGCAAACCGTTGTTTGGCTATGTTACCGCTTTTGCTCAGCCCCTCTTATAGCGTTGCTAGTTGCAGGTGAAGTTGAAGTTTGTTCCATGTCGGAACATGGATATGTTGGGATATCACAATATCTCTTATTTAATTAATGCATCTATATATAATTTGGTAAAGGGTGGAAGGCTCGGCCTTATGCCTGGTGTTTTGTTCCACTCTTGCCGCCCTAGTTACTGTTGTACCGGGATTATGTTCCTTGAGTTTGCGTTCCTTACACGGTCGGGTGATTTATGGGACCCCCTTGACAGTTCGCCTTGAATAAAACTCCTCCAGCATGGCCCAACCTTGGTTTTACCAGTTGCTACCTAAGCCTTTTCCCCCGGGTTTTCGCGAGCCCGAGGGTCATCTTATTTCAACCCCCCCCGGGCCAGTGCTCCTTCGAGTGTTGGTCCGAACCGAGCAGCCTGCGGGGCCACCTCGGGGAAACTCGAGGTCTGGTTTTACTCGTAGCTTGACTTATCCGGTGTGCCCTGAGAACGAGATATGTGCAGCTCCTATCGGGATTTGTCGGCACATTCGGGCGGCTTTGCTGGTCTTGTTTTACCATTGTCGAGATGTCTTGTAAACCGGGATTCCGAGACTGATCGGGTCTTTCCGGGAGAAGGTTTATCCTTCGTTGACCGTGAGAGCTTGTGATGGGCTAAGTTGGGACACCCCTGCAGGGTAATATCTTTCGAAAGCCGTGCCCGCGGTTATGAGGCAGATGGGAATTTGTTAATGTCCGGTTTTAGATAACTTGTCACTTGACCCAATTAAAATATACCAAGTGCGTGTGTAGCCGTGATGGTCTCTTCTCGGCGGAGTCCGGGAAGTGAACACGGTCTGTGTTATGTTTGACGTAAGTAGGTGTTCAGGACCTCTTCTTGGTCATTGCCAGATGACGCTCGTTCCATTGCTTCTCTTCTCGCTCTCATTTGCGCAAGTTAGCCACCATATATGTTTTTTGCCGCTGCAGCTCCACCTCTTTGCACCTTTTGTCCTACAAGCTTAAATAGACTTGATCTCGCGGGTGTGAGATTGCTGAGTCCCCGTGACTCACAGATACTTCCAACACCAGTTGCAGGTGCCGACGATGCCAGTGCAGACGATGGCGTCGATCTCAAGTGGGAGTTCGACGAGGAACGTGGTCGTTACTATGTGTCTTTTCCTGATGATCAGTAGTGGAGCCCAGTTGGGACGATCGGGGATCTAGCATTTGGGGTTGTCTTATTTTCATCTGGATTTTGACCGTAGTCGGTCTATATGTTTGTATTTTGGATGCTGTATGATGATATTTATGTATTGTGTGAAGTGGCGATTGTAAGCCAACTCTTTATCCCATTCTTGTTCATTACATGGGATTGTGTGAAGATGACCCTTCTTGCGACAAAACCACTATGCGGTTATGCCTCTAAATCGTGCCTCGACACGTGGGAGATATAGCCGCATCGTGGGCGTGACAAGTTGGTATCAGAGCCATCCCCGACTTAGGAGCCCCCTGCTTGATCGAATCGCTGGCGTTGTTGAGTCTAGAATAAAAATGTTTTGAGTCTTAGGATTATATATATCGGAGAGTAGGATTCTTTTACTCCTCAGTCCCTTCGTCGCTCTGGTGAGGTCTCCTGACGTAGAAGTTTTGACTACTCTCTCCTCAAATTTCACTAAAAAAAGTTTTTAGGATCACGCGGGTATCTTGGAATTGTTCCGATCGATTTGTGATGAGAACATTGTTCTTGGTGCCTCCTGTCATTTAGGGGTTGTGGCAGTGTCCCGGGGAGTTGAGCTCCGAGGTGTTGTCGTCGCAATTTTATCGTTGCAGTTCTGGAATACCTGAGTTTCGTCGACATCGAAATCTCCTTTATGCAGTTGTTGGTGAGATCACCTCGACGCCACCCAGTACTGGGGCGGGAGTTCGGGAGTATTGCCATAACTTGTATAACGGATGTTTTTCGAAGGTTGAGGTAAACGATTTCCGAAGGTTTCTTGGTTATGTGTTGACGGATGGATACAGCTGGATCTAGGGATTGTTAGTTTGGGTGATATATATTTGTGTCCCCTGTATCCCCTACACCAGATTGCATAACCAGAAAGTTTCGGGAGTTTATAAGTGGGAATTCAAGTAGCCTTAGGATTTCTTTCCGACAGACGCATGATATGAGATTGGGGTTCGACGTCTAGTGGTCCGCCTGTATACGGTTGATTTTACAGTGGTCTCGTTGTGTCTTAAAGAGTCCATGGCTTTGCCGACTCGGGGACGCTTCGTATGTCATGTGCACAGCCTTGTACATGATGGTGCTGTACGATTGAGCCCGTGTGGGCCACACCACGAAAACTTCGGACGAAATTTCTATCATATGTTTGTTCCGGCTTATTCTGCAAGCCAATACTTGGTTTTATTTTGTTTTGTGGTATTCGAGTTCCCTTCGAATTCATATGTTCATTCCATATCTTTTGCAAGTGGCTTCTCAACTTATGGAAGTGTGATGATTTACTACGGAATTCATTCGTTCATCTTCGTTCGAATGTTTATTGTGAAGACTATATGTTGCATTTCTGTCCATTGATTCTACTTATCTTTGTCTATCAAGATGCTAACGGATGTCACCCTCTTCAGGATGGCTCCGCCAACGCGTCAGAATCCGGATCGAAATGAAGGGAGTCAAGCGATCCCTCCGCCACCACCTCCACCTCCGGAGGCATGGCAATCAATCATGGCAGCCACCAACGCCAATGCTCAGATGATTCTGCAACTCTTGCAAGAACGTACTCAAGGGCAAGGCAATCAAGGCAATCAAGGTCAAGGCAACAATCAGTTTCACTTTGCCACTCTCAACCAGTTTCTCGCAAATCAGCCCAAGTCTTTCAGCTACTGTGCCGAGGCCACGGATGCCGATGATTGGCTCGTGGACATCAACAAGCATTTTGAATGTAGCAATGTCAGGCCTGAGGACTTTGTCAAGTTCGCTTCTTTCCAGCTCAAGGACCAAGCCGCTGATTGGTTTCAACAATACAAAGATTCCAGAGGAGGTCGTGTGATTACTTGGACTGACTTCTGTCGGGACTTCAAAGCGCACCACATTCCACAAAGTGTTGTTGAGAGCAAGCGTGAGGAGTTCCGCAATCTCAAGCAAGGAAACATGTCTGTGTATCAATACAACATTCAGTTTCAGAAACTTGCTCGCTTCGCTAAGCAAGACGTTCCTGATGAGAAGAGCATGATCTATCACTTCCGAGGGGGTCTTAAAGAGGATCTGCAGTTAGCTCTCGTTCTTGTTGAGCCTACTCAGTTTGATCAATTCTACAATATGGCACTGAAGCAAGAGGCTGCTCAGCTCAAGTGTGAGGCTTCTAAGAAGAGAGTCAGGGATGCAGTTCAGTCTTCTTCTTCCTCACTTGTGTCAGCTAAGCAACAGAAGTTCTGGTTGCCTCCTCCTCCGTTTCGTCAGTCTTACCAGCAGAAGAACAAAGGTGGCCATAGTTCTTCCAACTCTTCCAACTCTGGCTATCAGAACAAGTCTCAGAGTCAAGCTCCCAAGTCCAATGCTCCTTATCACCGTCCACTCTCAGAGGTGACTTGCAACAAATGTCAGCAGAAAGGTCACTATGCTAACAAGTGCTTCAACCAGAGGCGTCTTCCTCCTCCTCCTCCTGTCAGATCTTCCAGCAATGCAGTGGTCAAGCATAATCCAAAGTCTGTTAAGGTGAACTTGATGAATGCAGCTCAAGCGGAGGAATCTACTGATGTGATAATGGGTAATCTCTCAGTTAATGATATTCCTGCAAAAGTTCTTTTTGATACTGGTGCATCGCTTTGTTTCATGTCAAGACCGTTTTTTGCCAAGCATGATTTCACTTGTTCTCATCTGAGTAAACCCATGGATGTCGTTTCTCCGGGTAAACGTTTGAGTTCTAGCATGATGGCTCCCGATGTTTCCATCAAGATGGGCGACTATAGATTTCAGTCTTCTCCAATTGTCCTTGGTGACTCGGATATTGATCTTATTCTCGGGATGGACTGGCTTTCTAAGCACAAGGCTCAACTTGATTGTGCTGCCAGAGAAATTCAATTGACACACTCGTCTGAGGATGTGATTATTTTTGCCGCTCGTGATGAAACCATTCGGTTTTTCTCTCTCAATGAGAAGGGCGAATTGGATGCCATCTCTCAAATTCCAGTCGTTTGCGAGTATCAAGATGTTTTTCCAGAAGAGCTTCCGGGTATGCCTCCGCACCGGCCAGTTGAGTTCGTTATCGAACTAGAGCCTGGTACTGTACCCGTTTGCAAGCGTCCATACAAGCTTGGACCAAACGAGCTGAAGGAATTGAAGAAGCAGCTCGATGAACAAGAACGTCTGGGTTTGATCAGACCGAGTTCTTCTCCATGGGGTTGTGGTGTTCTTTTTGTCAAGAAGAAGGATGGCACAGACCGACTTTGTGTCGACTACCGTCCATTGAACAAGAAGACAATCAAGAACAAGTATCCACTTCCCAACATCAATGAGCTATTTGAGCAACTCAAAGGTGCTAAAGTATTCTCGAAGCTTGACCTTCGTATGGGTTATCATCAGATTCGCATTCGTGAAGAAGATATTCCCAAGACAGCATTCAGAACAAGCTTTGGTTCTTATGAATATACTGTCGTGTCTTTCGGCCTTGTCAATGCTCCTCCGGTGTTCTCTCGGATGATGAATTTCATCTTCAACCCCTATACCAATGAATTCGTTCTAGTGTATCTCGATGATATCTTGGTCTTCTCCAAGAACAAGCAGGATCATGCCAAACATTTGCGATTGGTGCTCGACAAGCTCAGAGAGTATCAATTCTATGCGAAGTTCTCCAAATGTGAGTTTTGGCTTGATGAAGTTCTTTTCCTTGGTCACATCATCTCTGCCAAAGGCATCGCTGTTAACCCCGAGAAGGTGTCCGCAGTTCTCGATTGGGAACCTCCTCAAAATGTCAAACAGCTTCGAAGTTTTCTGGGTCTTGCAAGCTACTGCCGAAGATTCGTTGAGAATTTCTCCAAGATTGCAAAACCTCTTTCCAACCTCCTACAGAAGCATGTGAAGTATGTCTGGTCTCCTGAGTGTGACGTTGCTTTCAACACTCTCAAAAAGAAACTAGTCACAGCTCCTGTCTTGACTCCTCCTGATGAATCCAAGCCGTATGAAGTTTTCTGTGATGCTTCTCTCCAAGGTCTCGGTGCTGTGTTAATGCAAGAGAAGAAAGTTGTGGCCTATACCTCTCGGCAGTTGAAGCCCAACGAGAAGAACTACCCCACTCACGATCTTGAATTGGCGGCAGTTGTCCATGCATTGGTTACGTGGAGACATCTCTTGTTGGGGAGACAAGTGGACATTTTCACTGATCACAAGAGTCTCAAGTATATCTTCACTCAGCCCAACCTCAACCTCAGGCAGACTCGATGGGTCGAAATGATTCAAGAGTACAATCCGAGTATTGAATATACTCCAGGCAAGGCAAATGTCATTGCAGATGCTTTAAGCAGGAAAGCTTATTGCAACAGCTTAATTCTCAAGCCTTTCCAACCGGATCTCTGTGAAGCTTTCCGCAAGCTGAATCTCCAAGTTGTTCCTCAAGGCTTTCTTGCCAACCTCATAGTATCTCCTACTTTGGAAGATCAAATTCGTGAGGCACAACTCCTTGATGCCATGGTGAAGAAGGTGAAACGTGGCATCGACAAGGGTCTTTCCAAATACAAGTGCTATCGCATTGATGACAGAGACACTTTGTTCTTCGAGGACCGGATTGTGGTTCCGAAAGGTGATCTAAGGAAAGTCATAATGAACGAGGCGCACAATTCTCTCCTTTCCATTCATCCTGGAAGTACGAAGATGTATCATGACCTCAAGCAGTCGTATTGGTGGACTCGAATGAAGCGAGAAATTGCTCAATTCGTGAATGAATGTGATGTCTGCCGAAGAGTGAAAGCAGAACACCAACGACCAGCTGGTCTCCTCCAACCTCTTGCTATTCCGGAATGGAAGTTTGATCATATCGAAATGGACTTCGTGACTGGATTTCCCAAGTCCAAGCGCGGAAATGACGCTATCTTCGTTGTCATTGACAAGCTCTCCAAAGTGGCTCATTTCCTTCCAATCAAAGAATCCATCACAGCAGCTCAGCTGGCAGAGCTCTACACCTCCAGAATTGTCTCCTTGCACGGCATTCCACAATTGATTTCTTCGGATCGTGGAAGTATCTTCACCTCTAAGTTCTGGGATTCCTTCCAGAAGGCCATGGGCACTAACATTCGCTTCAGCACAGCTTTCCATCCTCAAACTAGTGGCCAAGTCGAGCGAGTCAATCAAATTCTTGAAGATATGCTCAGGGCTTGTGTCATTTCCTTTGGCATGAAATGGGAAGATTGTCTTCCATATGCTGAATTCTCCTACAACAACAGCTTCCAAGCGAGTTCGGGCAAGGCCCCATTCGAGATTCTATATGGCAGAAAGTGCCGTACTCCTCTCAATTGGTCAGAGACTGGTGAACGCCAACTTCTTGGCAATGACTTAATCACTGAAGCTGAAGAAATGTGTAAAGTCATCCGTGATAATCTCAAAGCCGCGCAATCGCGCCAGAAGAGTTACTATGATAGTAAGCATCGTGATTTGGCTTTCGAGATCGGAGACCATGTCTACCTCCGTGTCTCTCCAATGAAAGGCACTCGTCGCTTCGGTATCAAAGGAAAGCTTGCCCCTAGATACGTGGGTCCTTTCAAGATCATTGGCAAAAGAGGCGACCTCGCCTATCAACTTGAACTTCCTTCCAACTTTGCGAACGTGCACGATGTGTTCCACGTGTCACAGCTCCGCAAGTGCTTCAAGACGCCTGAGCGCACTATCAACTTCGAAGATATTGACCTTCAAGAAGATTTGTCTTATCATGAGCACCCCGTTGCTATTCTTGAAGAAACTGAGCGCAAGACTCGCAACAAGTCTATCAAATTCCTGAAAGTGAAGTGGTCGCACCATTCCGACCGGGAAGCCACCTGGGAACGCGAGGACCATCTCCGTTCCGAATATCCGGAGTTCTTTCAGTCCTAGATCTCGGGACGAGATCCTCTCGTAGTGGTGGAGTGTTGTAACACCCCGCATGTAACATGCCATATTTGTAACTCCGACTCTTGCCATTTCCGGCTATGTGTTTTGTTTTCCTCCGTTGTCGGGTTTTATCTTTCGTTTTGTATTTTGTCTTGTCTTGCATTTTCATATCATATCATCATGTGCATTGCATTCGCATACGTGTTCGTCTCATGCATCCGAGCATTTTTCCCGTTGTCCGTTTTCCAATCCGGCGCTCCTATCTCCTCCGGTGCACCCCTCTAGCTTTCTTTCGTGTGCGTGTGTCAAACTTTCTCGGAATGGACCGAGGCTTGTCAAGTGGTCTTAATATACCACCCGGAGACTACCGGTCAAGTTTCGTTCCATTCGGAGGTCGTTTGGTACTCCAACGGTTAACCGGGCCTCCGCAATGTCCATTTGAGTATCCAGCAAAAACCCCCTCCAAAACCAGCCCAAAGCCCACCAAACTCTCTTCCATGCTCTAGGTCGTTCGATCACGATCGTGTGGGCGAAAACCGCACCTCATTTGGAGTCTCCTAGCTCCCTCTACCTATAAATGAGTGG
>NC_057805.1:277683205-277784769 GCF_018294505.1 Triticum aestivum
GGGAGCCGGCCCAGATCCGATCGAGGGTACTGCCCCGTTGACTTTCTCTCGCCCTAATATTTTCTAAGTCCCAGATTTTTCTCAGCATATGCTCCTGTTCCCGATACGATAACTTTGTGCATGTAGCTCCGATTCGCGTGTACAATATGTCAAATTGTTCGTCTCGTGATGCTTTTTATTTTGTTCAATTGCACCATTTTCATTAGAGGTCATCTTGATACCCAAATCTTCGTTGGAAGAGGGCTAGTTGCTGTTAATCTCTGGTTCTTATCAGAACTTGGAGATTCGTCATTTTTGTATCATTTAATCTGTGCATCTTATGAGAATGAGCTCTACATGTGTTTTGAAGTATGCCATGCCATCTTTCCAGTGGTATAGTCCATGTATTTTTGTGATCTTTGTGATAACTAGCACAAGCATGCAAAGTAGGCCCCGTAATATTTCTGATTTCAGGGACTTAGTGATTTCTCTAAGTCCTTGTCTGTTGTAATTTTGTTGCCATGTAAACTTGATGATAGAGGGAGATCCATGCATATTTTGGAGATGTTCAGTAAGGATGTTTTGTAGCTATAGTTGTAATTGATCCATTCCTGCAATTGTTTGCAATTTTAGAGTACCATAGCATGACTTAAGCTTGCTCTACTTTTGCTATAAAATATTTCTGGCAGATTCTTAACATGACATGCATTTTTGCCAAGCTTATTGTAGTTGATCCATACATGCCATGTAATTGTTCTTGCCGTGGATAGCTTCTTAAACATGCCATCTTGCTGTAGGTATGCTTGGTTTGTCATGAATTGCTCTGTAGTGAGTGCATCAAGCTCACAAAGAGGCCTACATATTAACATTTCTGCCATGCTCTGTTTTCTGTTAAGTCTGGAACCTGATAACGAAACTTGCTATGTTTACATGCTTGCCATCATATCCTCTGGTCCTTTTTGGCTTATGGTCAGTAAGGGACTTTTGTCATGTGCATTTAGTATAACACTACCATGCTTTGTTTTGCTATGTTAAGTTTCTGTAGCATATTTATTTCGTGCTCTGAACATTGCTACCTGATGCTGATTTCTGCCATGTCCAGTTTTTCACCAAGTCTGTGAACCTGTAATCTTTTGCACTTTTGCCATGCTTGTTTGAGCTGGATATGTTGTGAACTAGCAGTAGCTCAGTGTTCATCTTTTGTCAAGCATCTCCTGTAGATTACTTCCATGTGCTTTTTTGCTACGTTGGGATGCTGTAGTATTGTTACTTGTTGTATTTTAAGTGCTATCTTGCTGTTTATCGCAGATTCGTGTCATTCTTGTTTTGCTTGTCATTTGCAAACCGTGCATCCGATTCCGGTGATCTTTATATCGATTTCGACCGAAATCATCTCATCTTTCTAGTGGCATGCTTGGTTTGCCAAGTTACTGCCATGTTCATCATTTCCCTTCCGGAGCACGCATATGCATCGCATATCATATCTTGCATATCACACATGTTTTGCATCATGTTGCTTGCGCATATCTCGTTGTTGATTGTGGTTCCGTTTGTTTGTGTTCTTGTTTTGGGTAGAGCCGGGAGACGAGTTCGTGAACGAGGAACCTGTCGAGTACGCTTACGAGGATCAAGCTTTCGACAACTCTGAGAATCTTGCAGGCAAGATGACCACCCCTCGAAATCACTTCTATCTTTGCTATGCTAGTTGTTTCGCTCTATTGCCATGCTCGCTGCCTATCTCTTGCTATATCATGTCTCCTATTTCAGCCATGTCAGCCCCTAACCATCCTTTCCTAGCAAACCGTTGTTTGGCTATGTTACCGCTTTTGCTCAGCCCCTCTTATAGCGTTGCTAGTTGCAGGTGAAGTTGAAGTTTGTTCCATGTCGGAACATGGATATGTTGGGATATCACAATATCTCTTATTTAATTAATGCATCTATATATATTTTGGTAAAGGGTGGAAGGCTCGGCCTTATGCCTGGTGTTTTGTTACATGATAGTTCTAAACCGATTGTATGCCCTTGCTTGAATTGATTGGTGTGATATGTTTGTGTTTGTCTCATGTGCATATGGGTAGTGCTTTGCTCACTAGACCTCATTTCTATTCTAATCTCTCCCCTCTAAACCCATCAGATGCCTCCGAGACGTGATACCGGATTTGTCTTCCCACCAGAGATCACCCAGTTGATTCAGCAGCAGAATGCCTTGATGCAGATATTAGTCCAGAACCAAGGCAACAACAACAAGCCGCCGCCACCACCTGCAGTTGACAACCTAGCCCGCTTTCTGAGGCTACAGCCGCCGGTGTTTTCCAGTAGCACCGAGCCAATAGTTGCGGATGACTGGCTACGCAAGATTGGAAGGGAATTGGCGACCGCAGGTTGCACAGATGCTGAGAAGGTGCATTTTGCCGCACACCAATTGGATGGACCAGCAGCCTCATGGTGGGAGAATTACACATCCACTTTCCCTATAGCCAATATCACTTGGGAAGTTTCAGCAAGCTTTCCGCACAACCCATGTCTCAATTGGACCTATGAGTGTTGGTGTACAAAAGTAGGGCCCCACCTTTGTACCCCTTTACTTGTGCACGGACAGTCGGAGCCGCGCCCACGGCCACGTTAAGCAGAGTAGGGGAGGGAACCGAAGAGAAGCCGAAGCACAAGATGCCCAAGACAACGCCAAGGCCAAGAACACAAAGAAGCAGAGAGGCGAAGCAGGTTCCCCCGGCAAGATCCTTGCCGGGGGCAGCCTCAGCGACCCCGGCAAGACCCTGTGTGCCACTGTGGCAGCCCCTTTCGACTATAAAAGGAGGCCCATGGCATACCGGAGAGGGATTCGGCTCTTTGAAACCACGCATCCACCATAGCTAGTTCGAGAGCTTAAGAACTCTCTAAAATATAGCCACCAAAGCAGGACTAGGGTATTATGCATCCTCGCGGCCCGAACCTGGGTAAACGGACCTTGTGCTGACTATTATCCCTGCTCTTCTCACAACCCTGCGCCCCGGCAACCGTAGTAGGGATTCTTGTGATCCCATAGGTGTCGTTCCACACCGACATCTTTGGCACACCAGGTAGGGGGCACAATTGTGAGAATCTGGTCTAGTAGTTGGCCTAGCGGTTCTTCATCGCCATGGCTTCCAAAGAAGAAGACGGCCAGGAGAAAGCGGCGCCATTTGCAAGTACGATGGACGCCAGTGTGGCAACAGAAAAGCTAAGTTATGCCGAACCCTAAATCTTTCCTCTTTACATACGGTTATCGTCCTTGGAGATCTCGCCTATGTATGAAAACCTGCGTGCAAAGGGGCCCTCCCGCAATTGGCAACGCCCTTGTTCTGTTTCGAGTCCGCTCAACAGCTCAAGCGGACGCATCGAGAGTGGTAGGGTAGCCTTCCGCACTTGGCAACGCTCTGGATTCTGACTCGAGTCAAGCTCGACAGTTCGGGCGGCCGCGCTAAGGGCGGTAAGGTGGTTTGCCTGGCGGCAAGCACACCCGGCAGGCCGATGGGGATCCGTCCTCAAGACACCGCCCTGGGTATACGCGCCGGCAAGCCTACCCAGTTACGTAGGGTGGACATACAAAGGAAAATCGAACAGGAAAATAACATGCATAATGTCAAAAGTACTGCAGAGTTATATTACATCAATTGCCGTCGCGGTTCAACTAAAGATAGAAATTGTCTTGGCCATGAAGGCCATGAACCTGCAGCGACGATAAGAAACGGGGTGCCTAATCCCGGCGCTGGCCCTCCACCCTTAGAATTCCGCCGACACCGCTGATGACAGGCTTGATGCGCTCCCTGAGCGGCGCGAGGTCAGTATCCTCCGGCAAGCTCTCCAGCACGGCGTCGAAGTCGAGGTCGGGGTACCAGTACGCCACCTTGGTGAGAACCTTGGTCATGGCGCCCTGGCAAAGCCTCCAGGCCTCGTCGGCCAGTGAGGCCGCCGAGTTGGCGTGAAGTTGCTCCAGGGCCCCGAGAACACACTCGAAGAACAGGGTCAGCTTGGCGTTGGTGGTCCCGCTGGGGCGTACCTCACATTTGGCATCCCCATAGCGGCTAGCTGCATGGTGATCCTGCCAGCGACGTCCTCGAGACGGCCGATCTAGCGGTTCACGCCCTCCACGGAATCCTTGTGCTCGGCGGCCTCGTTCTTCCGCAGCTGCTTCTCGGTCTCCAGCTCCTTGGCCAGGGTCCCTTCCTGGGCCTTGGCCTCCGCGAGCGTTCCCTCAAGGCCCTCCAGCTTCAGCTTGAGGTCCTTAATGGATTTGTTGGCCTCGGAGAGTTCCCCGGCCCTGCTGACGGCCGCGCCCTGCGCCTCCGTCAGGGCGCCGTTGAGCATGTCCTTCTCCTGGGTCAGCTTCAGGGCCTGGTCTTTCAGCCCGTCCCGCTCCACCTCCAGCTCCTTCACCTTGCCGGCGTGAACTAGAGCCTGGGCATCGAGCGCCTCCCTGTGCCTCTGCTCTAGCTCTTGGGTCCGCTGCCTGACAAGTTTCTCCACCTCCTCGTCCTTGGCACGGAGTTTGGCACTGATGTCCGCCTCGCGCTTGGCGAGATCCTCCTCCAGGGAGTTCAGCGCGGCCTCGTGTTGGGTCCGGGCGGCCTCGGCGGCGGCGGCCAAGTTCTCCGCCGTCTCTCGGGCCTTCTCGATGTCGACCCGCTGCATGGTGAGCTCCACCTCGCGCTTGGCCAGCTCATCCTGGGCGGTCTTCATCTCTTCACAGGCTTGGCGGAACCAGGTCTGCGTCTCGGCGACACGTGCCTTGAGGTCCGCCTCCGCCTTCTCCGCCACCGCCATCCTGGACTTCGCCTTGTCCAGGAGGGCGCGGTGGAGCACCTGGAGCTTCCGGAAGCTGGCACCCATGGCCTGGAGGAGCCGCTCCTCCTGAGAGCCGTCGCCACCAGTGCCCGGCTCGTCGACGACCTCAAGCCCGGCGGCGGCAAGCACTTCGTCATCAAACACCTCTCCCTCGACGGGTGCCCTGGAGCTCGACGTGCCTGGAAGGTGGACGAACAGATTGTCACCCACCCTCAGGTACTTGCCGGAGCCGGAGGCAGCAGAGGAGGAAGGATGGTCATCGACCACCTCCTCCTCGGCGGCGGCCTTGCCGGAGTCTCCGGCAGGCCCCTTGCCGGCCTCCTCGGTAGTAGCCTTGTCGGACTCCCCGGTAGGCCCCTTGGCGGTGTCCTCCGCAGCACCCTTGACGGACTCTTTGGCAGCGACCTTCTCGGCTTCTGCCGCGGCGTCCTTGGCGAAGTCCTCGATGATGGCGTCTATGTCCTCCTGGTCCGCCGGTGGACGATCTGGGCACCAAGGAGGGGATGAGACGAAGCCGAGACCAAGAATCAGCAAGAAAAGAAAAAGAACAGAGACGAAAGGCGAGCGGCTTACCCATGTCAGGCTGGGAAGCATAGGTCCCCTCTTCGCCAACATTTGGCGCCGGGGCGAAGCCACCAGCGCCCAAGTTCTCCTCCTCCTCCTCCATGCGCGTGGGCTCGGTGCTTGGCGCCCTTGCCGGGGACGCCCCTCGGGGCGGCGTGGTCGATGGGGGCGGCGTGTTGGGAGTAGCCCTCTATGGATCCTCCTGCTGCTGCTCTCCTCCTGCATACACGGCAAGGTCAGCACCAAAGCATCATACCCCTGACACATGTCGACGAGGGGTGTGTGAGGAACTTATGCTGGGGGCTGCACCGGGGGCTGCTGTCCTGGCTGCTCAACACCACCAGTGGCGCCCTTGAAGTACCAGCCGGGGGCTGGCCGCCCGCCGAGGCCTTGGCCCTCTTCACCCTCTAGGCCAGCGTCTCCGCGTCCCTGCAAAAGGTAAATGAGTCAAGACAAGCGGCACAGATTGAGGAGACAGAGATGACGGGAAAGAGCAAGATACTTACTTGTCGTCCACCTCCTCCTCTGTTGCTTTCCTCTTCCTCCTTGGGCTGAGGGATCCGAAGTCTAAGGTGACCCTCGCGTCGGCGTCCGCCAGAGGAGGGGAGGAGGGCGGAGTCTGGGCGCGCTTGGATGAAGAGGAGGCAGATGCTCTCTTCTTCGCCGCCGCGGTCTTCACCACTTTCTTCGCCGTCGCGGTCCTCGTCTGACGCGTGGACTCCTCCAGAGACTTTGGCCATCGTGCGGCCTTGACGGGCCGTACCGGCTCACCAGAAGTGGCCTGCCGCAGGACTCGCCCTCTCCCCATGGCCGGAGGGTCAATAGCCCCGGCCTCCTTTGGCGACGACTCGTCGGCCGCATCCTCAACCAGAGGAGCCTCGGTGCCGGCGCTGCTGGCCCCCCAGCGACCGCCGTCCACCGGGCGAGCTCCTCCTCCTCCACGGCCGTTGCAGCCTTGTCCTCCACACCACCAGCGCTGCCAGCCTCTTCGGCAAGCTGCGCCTCCATCGCCCTGGCGGCGATGTAGTCCAGCTCCGCCTGGGAGGTGTCCTGGACGAGCTGCCGCTCGGCGTCGGCGTTGACGTATCCCTCATGCAGAGTATCGAAGAACTGCTGCACCTGGATGTCCTCCGGCTCGACCCAGCTCGGGTCAGGGCCATGCGCGTTGCAGTCCGGCATCATTGCGATGATGTCGGTCCGGCGCGAATTATTGCACAGCGGAACCACTCCTGCTGGCAACTTGAACAAAGGCCCCTTGATGACCTTGCCGGCCTTCGCGGCGGCCCTCGTGACCTTGCCGGTCCGCTCGACCTCGCCGTCGCGGCCCACATCAAGCTGGAAGAGTCATTGGCAGAAATGGGCATGCCCCATCACTATGAAATTGTGGTCGAGGCCGGGGCGAAGCCGCATGATGTCAGCGGTGTTCGTAAAGAGCCAGGTCGGCCTCCCCTTGTTCTGTAGTGGAGCGATCCGGCAGCGGATGAAGTCCGCCCCAATCATCTCAAGGGTGAGCCTGACCTCAGTAAGCCGAAGGATCCTGGTGGTGGCGATCGTGAGCTTCTCGTTGTCGGCATCGACGTCGCTCCAATCGCTTCTGCAGACCGGCGGCACCCAGCGAACCTCGCAGAACACCGGCGGGTCCTTCTCTTCAATCCAGCACCACCGGCCCCGCCATTATTCCCACCTCTCCTTCATGGCGCCCTCCGGGTATGCCCCCTTGGACCTTGGGATCTAGGTGATGCAACCGGAAATGGCGCCCGGTTGGATCTGAGGGGAGAAGTAGTGGCGGAAGAGCGCCGTGTTGGGGTGCACCCCGACGAAGCCTTCACAGAGGTGCGCGAAAAGAGCCATGCACGCCACGGCGTTTGGAGTAAAATCCAAAAGTTGGAAGCCTTAGGTGTGCATGACATCGTTGAAGAAATCAGAGAAGGGGGGACAGAGCCCGCAGGAGAAGTAGTCGACGAAGAAAGGGTACCGGCTTGAGGCGGCCTCGGCGCAGTTGGCGGGGATGACGCGCGTGGCTGGATGCCCCGTCTTTTCTCCCCCCGTCTTCACCCCCACAGGGGTTTGAAGGCCTCCCGGAGCTCGAACACGTCGACGGTCGAGGGGAAGTAGGCGAGCTGCGTCCGCTGCGCCGCCAGCGCACTCTCCGGCGGCTCCGACGCTCCGGCGTCCTTTGCCTTGCCCTTGGTGGATTTGGGTGCCATGGCGGCCAGGAGGAGCAAGAGACAGAAGGCGACGGGGACACAGCGACTGCGTGCAAGAGCGAAGCTTAGGGAGGAAGGAGAAAGGGGGCGGCGGCTCTGAGATTGGAAGAAGGCACGGAAGGGGTAAAGTGAGCAGCGCGCCCGCGGTTATTCCTTTTTATGGGGAAGGCGCAGGCTGCCTCCTTCCCCATTAACTGCGATGTGATGCATGTGTGCGGGAACCGCCCCACGCATGCCGCCCACGTCACACGCCTCCCACACGTCGCGCGTCCAGCACGGGTAGTGGGGAAGTGGAGTAGACGGAAAATTACCACGGTAAAATCCGCCCCTCCTGCCCGCGCACCGTTTTCGGCCTGGCCCAACAACGTGTCGCGCTTATGTGTGCCTAGGCCCGGGGGCTCCTGTCGGTGTACAAAAGTAGGGGCACACCTTTGTACCCCTTTACTTGTGCACGGACAGTCGGAGCCGCGCCCACGGCCACGTTAAGCAGAGCAGGGGAGGGAACCGAAGAGAAGCCGAAGCACAAGATGCCCAACACAACGCCAAGGCCAAGAACACAAAGAAGCAGAGAGGCGAAGCAGGTTCCCCCGGCAAGATCCTTGCCGGGGGCAGCCTCGGCGACCCCGGCAAGACCCTTGCCGGGGGCAGCCTCAGCGACCCCGGCAAGACCCTTGCCGGGGCGGCTCGTCCCCACCAACAGAGTGAGCCACCCTTGAGCCCACGGGTTCCAACTCAACCAACCACGTTGGGACTAGGGCTCGGGAGGCACCTCCGTGGTAGCATGCAGATCTTTGTGAAGACAAGGAATATTCAAAGTCAGATGAGGATTAAAAGACAACGATCCTCGGCAAGATCCTTGTCGAGGAGAGCCACAAGACCGCCGGCAAGATCCTTGCCGGGGACGACAGCATGCCACGGCAAGGCCCTCACCAAGGACGCCAGTAGGGCCACTTCTAGGCCCGCACCAGCCAAGTCTCCACCGCAGTTCACATGCAGCTGCCAGCCCAACCAGCTGGGCAGGCACCTGCGTGGCAACATGCAGCTTCCAGGCCAACTCAGCAAGCACCTGCGTAGCGGCATGCAGATCTTCATGAAGACTCTACCACTGCGCCACCTCACCTGCCTGCCTGCCTACATGGCGCCGCATGCATCGCTGGCCAGGGCGCGTGTCGAAGCAAGGAGGAGCGGCAACGGACGGGACGGGCCTTGTTCCCGTCCCCAATAAAGCAAGGGGACACCTAAGCGATGCATTAAATGCGTCTTGTCCTGTAATACGAGTGATAAGCTCGCAGCACTGTAGGCCTTTTCACCTCCTATGTGCCACTGTGGCAGCCCCTTTCGACTATAAAAGGAGGCCCATGGCATACTGGAGAGGGATTCGGCTCTTTGAAACCACGCATCCACCATAGCTAGTTCGAGAGCTTAAGAACTCTCTCAAATACAACTACCAAAGCAGGACTAGGGTATTACGCATCCTCGCGGCCCGAACCTGGGTAAACGGACCTTGTGCTGATTGTTATCCCTGCTCTTCTCACAACCCTGCGCCCCGGCAACCGTAGTAGGGATTCTTGTGATCCCATAGGTGTCGTTCCACACCGACAATGAGCATGAAGAAGCGTGAGTTTCGCAACTTGCACCAGGGAAATTGTACTGTGGCTCAGTACGTAGATGAGTTTAGTAAGCTATCTCGTTATGCCCCTGATGATGTGGCCACAGATGCCGCGAAGCAGGAGAAGTTTATGGAAGGGCTAAACGATGAGATGAGCATGCAGTTGATGGTGGCAACATTTAACAACTACCAGGAGTTGGTAGACAAGGCTCTTATGATTGAAGGGAAGTAGCAGAAGTTTGAGAGCCGCAAGAGGAAGTATGGACAAGGAAAGTACAATTCTGGAGCGCAGCAGAAGCCTCGTTTCACCCCGAACTCGGGAGGACTTACCCATAACCATGGAGGCCATACCCACAATGGAGGAAGTTCCCATAACCACAATGGCCCCAAGAATGGGAATGGGAGTGGAGCAAGTAGTAATCAGAACCGCTCCAACCCAGCCACACCCGCCAAGAAGGATCTAAGTCACATTACTTGTTTCAAGTGCGGGAAGACTGGACACTATGCCACTGAGTGCCCTGAAGCAAAGAATGGTAATGGCAATGGAAGCTTTGGGAAGAAGCCCAAGCCTTTCAACAGGGGACAAGTGAATCACGTGAACGTGGAGGAGGTTGAAGAGCAGCCAAATGCAGTTATCGGTAAGTTTTTGGTTAAGTCATTTACTGCAATTGTTCTTTTTGATACTGGTGCATCGCATTCATACATATCAAGGGGATTTTTGGATAAGTATAAGTTGCCCACTAAAGTAATTAGGACACCTATGTTAGTAAGCTCACCAGGAGCGGAGTATATGGCAAATCAAGGATGTTTTCAGATGCCATTGACCATTGGAAGCCATGTTTTCCCCTCAGACCTGATAATTTTGGAGTCACAAGGATTGGATGTGATACTAGGCATGGATTGGCTATCGATGTATGGGGGAAACATCGATTGCGCCAGTAAGTTGATTTTGCTCACTACCCCGGAGGGAAAAAGGATCAAGTATGTATCCAAGCATGCACCGAGGAGGACCCAAGTGCCTGTAGTGAAGGATTACCCGGATGTATTTCCAGAGGAGCTACCAGGAATGCTGCCGGATCGAGACATCGAGTTTTTGATAGAGCTATTGCCTGGCACCGGACCGATATCGAAGAGACCATACCAGATGCCCGCAAATGATCTGAAGGAGATTAAGAAGCAGATTAAGGAGTTATTGGAGAAAGGGTATATTAGACGAAGTTCATCACCATGGGGAGCCCCAGTGCTCTTGGTTGAGAAGAAGGATGGATCATTGAGGATGGTTGTTGATTATCGTGCCTTGAACGAAGTGACGATCAAGAACAAGTACCCACTGCCGATGATCAATGATTTGTTTGATCAGTTGCAAGGAGCTAAGGTGTTTTCGAAGATCGATCTGCGATCAGGATATCACCAGCTGAAGATTAGGGAAAAGGATATACCAAAAATAGCTTTCACCACAAGGTATGGGTTGTATGAGTATACGGTTATGTCATTTGGGCTGACTAACGCCCCAGCCTATTTCATGAGTATGATGAACCAGGTGTTCATGGAATTCTTGGATAAGTTTGTCGTGGTGTTCATTGATGATATCTTGGTATACTCGAAGAATGAAGAGGAACACAAGGAGCATTTGCGTTTAGTTCTCGAGAAGCTCAGGGAACATCAGTTATATGCCAAGTTTAGCAAATGTGAGTTTTGGTTGAAGGAAGTTGGATTTCTTGGACATGTTATATCAGGAGAAGGTATAGCAGTGGATCCTACCAAGGTTCAGTCAGTCACTGAGTGGTTGGCACCCACTTCAGTTGGGGAGATCCGCAGTTTTCTTGGACTCGCGGGATACTATCGGAGATTTGTTGAGAATTTCTCCAAGATTGCGAAGCCTATGATGGCATTGCTGAAGAAGGACACCAAGATCCATTGGACTGAAGAATGTGAAGCAAGTTTCCAGGAGTTGAAGAAACATTTGACTACAGCCCCAGTGCTGATTCTGCCGGATATACGCAAGGATTTCCAAGTGTATTGCGACGCCTCTCGCTTAGGACTTGGAGGATTACTTATGCAAGACGGAAGAGTTGTCTCGTATGCCTCACGTCAACTTCAACCGCATGAATTGAATTATGCCACGCATGATTTGGAGCTAGCAGCTGTGGTGCATGCGCTCAAGACCTGGAGACATTTTCATATTGGAAACCGTTATGATGTGTACATGGATCACAAGTGTTTGAAGTACATTTTTACTCAGAAGGATGTGTACCTCAGGCAGAGGAGATGGTTGGAGCTCATAAAGCATTATGATATGAAGTTGCACTATCATCCAGGAAAGGCCAATGTCGTAGCAGATGCTTTGAGCCGGAAGAGTTATGTCAACACCCTCGTAAGAGGAGGATTGCCAAGGGAGTTAGCAGAAGATCTCAGGGAGCTTTGCTTGGAGATAATCCCTAGAGGTTTTGTTGCAGCATTGGAGGTTCAATCAACGTTATTGGGAAAAATTCGAGAAGCTCAGAAGGATGACAAAGAAATTGCCGAGATAAAGGAGAAGATGAGGGAAGGAAAAGCCAAAGGTTTTCGTGAGGACGAGCACGACACCTTGTGGTCTGAGGACCGTGTATATGTACCCAATAATGCTGAGATCAGGAAGTTGATACTACAGGAAGCTCATGACTCACCATACTCGGTACACCCCGGAAAAACTAAGATGTATTTGGATTTGAAGGAGCGTTTCTGGTGGACTGGAATGAAGAAGGATATTGCCGAGTATGTAGCCGTATGTGATGTATGTCAGAGAGTGAAGGCAGAACATCAGAAGCCAGCAGGATTACTGCAGCCTATGCCGATACCTGAATGGAAGTGGGACAAGATTGGCATGGATTTTATCACCGGATTACCCAGGACCCGATTATGATATGATTCTATCTGGGTAATAGTGGATCGCTTGACCAAAGTAGCTCACTTTATCCCAGTGAAAACCACTTATACAAGTGCAAAGTTGGCCAAGATATATATGACCAGGATCGTATGTCTGCACGGAGTTCCGAGGACCATCGTATCAGATAGAGGAACACAGTTTACTTCAAAGTTTTGGCACCAGCTGCACCAGACTTTGGGTACCAGGCTAGAGTTCAGCACAACTTTTCATCCACAGACAGATGGACAGTCTGAGAGAGTCAATCAGATTCTGGAGGACATGTTGAGAGCTTGTGCGCTAGATTATGGATCTAGTTGGGATGATAACTTGCCCTACGCGGAGTTCTCGTACAACAACAGCTACCAGGCCAGTTTGAAGATGGCACCATTCAAAGCCCTGTATGGAAGAAGATGCCGAACACCGTTGATGTGGGATGAAGTTGGAGACCATCAGTTGTTTGGACCGGATTTGATTAAGGAGTCTGAAGAGAAGGTTAAGCTGTTCGACATAGACTGAAGGTAGCTCAGTCCCGACAGAAGAGTTATGCAGATTCAAAATGCAAGGAGGTAGTCTATGAAATCGGAGACAGAGCATATCTGCGAGTGTTACCTCTGCGAGGAGTTAAACGTTTTGGAGTTAAGGGAAAGTTAGCCCCGAGATTTGTGGGACTGTACCGTGTTTTGGAACGCATGGGAGAGGTTGCGTACAAGTTGGAGTAACCCGAAGGACTGTCAGGAGTTCATGATGTGTTTCACGTTTCCCAGTTGAAGAAGTGCCATGCAGAGATGGCCGATATTCCTCTGAGAGATACAGTGCCCCTGGAAGTTATTCAGTTGGATAGTGATTTGACATATGAGGAGAAACCTGTCAGGATTCCCGAGTTTGCCAGCCGAGTTACTCGCAGCAAGGTTATCAAGTTTTGCAAAGTTAAGTGGAGCCACCATACCGAGGATGAAGCCACTTGGGAATGAGAGGATGACTTACGCAAAGACCACCCACACCTATTTTCTAGCCAACCCGAATCTCGAGGACGAGATTCATCTTAAGGGGGGTAGGTTTGTAACATCCCAAATTTTCAATTTGGAATGTTATACTTAGGTCATTCATGCATACCATATTTTATTGCATTTCGTTTTGCGGTCCTCGAAATTCTAAGCAACTCAAGGACCCACGGAGAGAGTTGGGGATTTCACGTTTTTCATATTTGAATTTTATCAAATATTGAAACAGGGATCATTTTGGTTTTAATAATTTTTCTCTCCGAAAATATTTCTTATTAAAAAATAAGAGAGGAGATAATATGACTTCTTCAAAATAAATGAAATATTGGAGGAAAAATATTAAAATCAAATAAATAATTTTATTTGGATTTTATTTGCGATTTTATTTGAAATAGAAAAATATGCATTTTTCAAAATTGCAATTTAGGGCCCAGCAAATGTTCATCTTGTTCTAAATATTTTATTTAGACGGTGAAAATTTGTTTTGGTATTTTTAGATTTTTATTTTATTTTCTAGGATTTTTCCGGCGAAATCTGGTTAAAAAAAGTCCCAGCCAGCGCCGCCGCCTCCCACACGTGCGCGAGACGGACTCGCCGGAGTCCGCCTGCGCCACGCCGCCGCGCCGCCCCCTCATCCAAGTCGGCCTCAACCCCGACCCCCGCTCATAAATACCCCGCCGCCGCCGCCCTACCCCGCCACCCAACGCCGCCGCCGCCTACGTGCCCCACCGCCGCAAGCCGCCGCCACCCCGCAGCTCGCCGACGCCCCGCCGCCGCAAGCCCGACGTCGCGCCGCGCCGCGCCGCCGCCGCCTCGCCGGAGGTAGCCGCCGCCGCCGCCGTTGTCGTTTTTTTCGGTTAATCGTTCGTTTTTTTTTTCAGAAACCCTAGATCTAGTTTTTTTAGATCGGTTCGTTCGGTTTTCCCTCGGTTTATTTATTTAGCGGACGTTCGTCCGTACGTTCGTTTTAACGAACGCTGTTCATCCGTTAGTCACAGACAGCGAACGTTCGTCCGTTAGCCTGTTCGTCAGTTTTTCTTTTTCCAGGGTTTTTCCGCGATTATTTTCGATCGCGATTTCTGCCCTAATCTTTGATCTAGTATAACTTTTCGCTCATTTATCCAAATCAGGTGAAACAAGCGCCTAGATCTTCGTCTCAAAACCCTCTTTCTGTTTAAACAAATTGAACAAGATTTTGGTACTATAAAATTTGACTTTAGTCCAGATTAGTAATCGGATCTTGTTTCTTTCGCAGTTTGAGTTTCGTTGCTCCGTTGATTTGATTCTTTTTGCAAACCGGAGTTCTTCAGTTGAACTTTCTGGTTAGATCTTCTTATTTGAGTTTTACCCGTGCATCTTTGCTTGATTGCTTATGTATGCTATTGTTTGTTTGCGATAGAATTCTGGGAGTGCGAAGCGTGCTACTACGAGTCTCTAGGTTTTGCAGATCGTCAGCAAGGCAAGTAACACATTGATCATACTCTTTTCATACCCAGTTTTTATGCATTAGTTACAATCCTGAAACACTGCATGATTAGGATGTGATTAACTTGTGGGTTTTTGGGAAGTAGATGATGAGGTAGAACCTATTGCCCTGTTTATTATCAAACCCTGGGAGTTACTTCTACGTTATGCTTATATTGCTATGCTATGCTCGTAGACGTGGATTGGGTTTGACTGAACTCATGACAGATGTGAGTTGTTAATTAATGGTTCAACTTAAGGTGGCAACTTTAATACACATCTGGGTGGATTGCTTGTGGGCACCTGGAGAATCCAGTGTTGTCCTAGGATATCCCGGAGTACCCGTGTGATCATCCTACGGTCCGCCGCCCAGGCTCAAAGGGATCATAAGATTATTCATGCTAGAAACTCCCGTGTGCAGCCACAAGCCATTATGGGCTTTGGCATAGTTGAGTATGTAGCGTGACCTCTTTCAGTGGTAGGCTAGCAGATGTAGAGGGAAAGTAGGTGTAACTATCTACACAGAGTAAAGAGTTAATGCTTCTGAAAGACTGTGTCTCGGTCATCCATTTCTCAAACATCATGTAGTGCGAGAAATCCAACGGAGGAGATCGAGTCTTGTGGGGAAAAGTGCGCAAACCTCTGCAGAGTGTATAAACTAATCATGGTTAGCCGTGTCCCCGGTTATGGACATGTTGAGTATCTGGTACTTGAATTATTGATTTGATCTCATCACTCTAAATTAATTTGTTGGGATGATAATGACTACTTTAATTGGGATTGAGTTGGAGGAATCTTCTCAATGATGTTTCAACCACCATGATAGTTAAATAAAATCTATTCCTTTGTTGTAGGAAAAAATTGGCTTTTCGCAAAAACAATATAACCATAGAGCCTCCACCAGCCATATATGCATGTATTGATAGCATTTATCTGTTCATTGCTCTACTGTGTTATATTGCCAGCATATTCCATGTGCTGACCCGTTTTCGGGCTGCAATGTATCATGTTGCAGACTTTTCAGACGACGAGTAAGGTGCCATAGGTCGTTTGTCGTGCACTCAGCTAGGCCGTTGGAGTTGATGGACTCACTTTATCTTCCAAGCCTTCCGCTGTTATCCTATTTAGATGGCCATAAGCCATATTTATTGTATTAAGTTCTCTTTTGAGACATTCGATGTAATAAGTGTGTGATTGCTACTCTGTTATAAACCCATTCGAGTACTGTGTGTGTTAGCATTACCGATCCGGGCATGACACTGAAGCACAGAGACTTGACCGTCTGAGGTCGGGTCGCTACAGTAGTCTTCAGAACGGATGTCCTCCTCAGGTGTGGGACCTCCCATGAATACTCCTAGCTTCTTCTTCAGATCTTCATTCTTCTCCAGTAGCACTACGATTTCCTCCTCATATCCATCGCGTGTAGCCTTGAGTTCCCCTTCAAGCTCCATGTTCCTGGTCATCACCTTGTTCAGATCTATCATGCTAGCGCACATTTGGTTCTCCTGGCGGCGAATGTGCTAGTTTAACTCCTGGATGTAGGCTGCAATGGACTTGTCCCTCCTGGTGCTGATGATCTCCCATTGCTCATCTCGGTGCCCACATATTTGGTATATGGTGTCCTTGAGATCCTTGTTGTAAACTTCGCCGATGCGTCCCATGGCGATGTGGGCTGCCATGCTCTTTCCTAGACTCCAGGTTGGTGCATCAAAGGAAAACTCTATGGGCTCAGTAACTGGCGCGAATGTCCTTCCTGGAACATGAACTCGAATCATCCAACACTCCTCTTCTGGTAAAGTGACGGTGTAGGTCCCGGTGAAGCTTGGTATTCAGATGTTCAGGTACCTAGTGACCTCCTTCAAGTGTCGTCCAAAAGGTGTGTCTTCATCTGTTTGAGCAAACTTGTTCCTTGGGTCCGCCATCTATAGAGTGGAAAATGGCGAGGAGTCAGAAATGAGTAGAGAAGAGTGACCTATGGCTTATCTTAGTGGTCGCGTCCTACAGCTAGCGTGTGCTCTGATACCATCTTGTAGCGATCCGACCTCAGACGGTCAAATCTCTGTGCATAAGTGTCATCCCTGGATCGGTAATGCTGACGCACACAGTACTTGAAGGATTTATAACAGAGTGCAATCACACACTTATTACATCGAATGTCTCAAAAGAGAACTTATTACAATAATATGGCTTAAGGCCATCTAAATAAGATCACTGCGGAAGCATCGAAGGTAAATGAATCCATCAACTCCAACGGCATAGCTGAGTGCACGACAACGACCTAGCGCACCTTACCCTTCGTCTGAAAAAGTCTGCAACATAATACGTTGCAGCCCGAAACGGGCCAGCACATGGAATATGCTGGCAAAATAACACTATAGAGCAATGAACAATGTAACAGCTAACACTACATGCATATATGGCTAGTGGAGGCTCTATGGTTATCACTTTTGCGTAAAGCCAATTTTTCCCTACTCCAAAGGAATATATTTTATTTAACTAACAAGTTGGTTGATAAACATTGAGAATGGAAACCCCATCTCAATCCCAATTAAACAGTAATTAACAACCCAACAAATTAAATTAAGGGTGATGAGATCGAATCGATAATTCAAGAACCAGATACTCAAGATTTCCATAACCGGGGACACGACTAACCATGATTAGTTTGTACACTCTACAGAGGTTTGCGCACTTTTCCCCACAAGACTCGATCTCCTCCGTTGTATTTCTTGCACCGCATGGTGTTTAAGAAACGGATGACCGAGACACAGTCTTTCCGAAGAGGTCCCCTTAACCGATAGATAGGCCGGTACACCTATAATCCCCTACATCTGCTAGCCCATCATGGAAAGGATTCCCACAACTTACTCAACTATGCCAGAGCCCATAATGGCTTGTGTCTACACATGGAAGTTTCTAGCATGAATAATCTTATGATCCATTTGAGCCTGGGTGGCGAACCATAGGATGATCACACGGATTCCCCGGGATCTCCTAGGACAACACTGGATTCCCCAGGTGCCCACAAACAATTCACCCAGATGTGTATTAAAGTAGCCACCTTAAGTTAACCATTAATTAACAACTCTCACATCTGTCATGGATACACTCAACCAATCCACGTCTACGAGCATAGCATAGCAATATAAGCATAACGTAGAAGTAACTCCCAAGGTTTGAAATAAAGGACAACAGGTACTACCTCATCATCTACTTCCCAATACCCACATGTTAACAATTCCTGCTCATGCAATGTTTGAGGGGTATAACTAATGCATAAAGACTGGGTAATAAAGGGGTATGATCAAAGTGTTACTTGCCTTGCTAACAATCTGAAAACCCTAGTGACTCGTAGTAGCACGCTTCGCACTCTGGAAATTCTATCGCAAACAAACAATAGCATACATAAGCACTCAAGCATAATATGCAAGGGTAAAACTCAGATGAAAATATTCAAATTTAAAGTTCAACTGAAGAGCTTCGATTTGCAAAAAGAATCAATCGTATCGGAGCTACGAAACTCAAACTACGATCAAAAGAAGTTTGAATTCAAATCTGCTTGAAACCAAATTTTAATTTGTCAAAACCATGTTCAAGTTGATTAACTAGAAAGAGAGGTTCCAGACGAAGATTTTGGCGTTGGTTTCACTGGATTTGGACGACCGAGCAAAAAGTTGCGAGGGTTTGAAGATCAGGGGCTAATCTGCGATAAAAATAATCGTCGATAGGTCCCTGGCTGAAAATAAAATAAAAAGGAAAAACACTAACGAACGAACGTTCGTTACCAGAGGCTAAAGAACGAAAACGTTCGTCGAAACAATCTAACCGGCGAGCGTTCGCAAAATAACAAACCTAAAAAAACCAATCTAAACCGAAAACCAAAAAAAACCGAACGGTTTTATACCGTTTAACCGGGGTTGACCGACGGCGAGATCCGGCGGTGGTGGCGGGGCAGCGTGCGGCGTCGGCGAGCAGCGGCGCGGGCAGCGGGCGGCGTCGGCGACGCGGGCTAGCGATGCAGGCGACTGCGGGCGGCGGTGGGCGATGGCTTCGGGTGGAGAGGGGCCGGGGCGCCGTATATAAAGGGGGGGGACGGTGGCTTCCTTGGGCGAGGCAGCGGTGGTGGAGTCCGGCGGTGGTGGAGTCCGGCGGCGGCGCGGCTCCCGCGCGCGGAAGGCGGCGGCGGCCCGGCTCAGCTGGGCCTTTGGCCCAGTCGGGCGGATTTTTTTAAAATAAATTCCGCCGGAAAAAGTCCTAATAAAATATAATTTTTTTCTAAAAATGCCAAAAACAATTTTCACCGTCTAAATAAAATATTTATAACAAAGTGAACATTTTTCTGTCCTAATAATGCAATTTTCAAAAATGCATATTTTTCTAATTCAAATAAAATCTCAAAAAAATATCCAAATAAAATATAAATTTGATTTTAAAAATTTTCATCCAATATTCCTTTATTTTTGAAAAAGTCATATTATCTTCTCTCTTTTATTTTTAATATTGGAAATAATTGGAAAGAAAAATATTAAAACCAAATTGATCCTATTTTCAAATTTGAGAAAAATTTAAATATGAAAATAAATGAAATCCCCAACTCTCTCCTTGGGTCCTTGAGTTGCTTAAGATTTCTAGGATCACAACCAAAAATGCAAATAAAATATGATATGCATATGAGGACCTATGTATAACATCGAAATTGAAAATTGGGATGTTACATGCTTACTCCCGGTAAGACTTTTGTAAACACCTTTCTCTATAATTCCCTTCAATAAGTTATTTTCTTTCTCAAGTGTAACTTGGCTAAGAGAATCATTAGTGGAATCAAGAGAATTACTAGAAGAAACAATATTTGATTTAGCATGATTATTGTTACTACTAAAAGAAGAATCTTTCTTGCTCTTGTAACTAGATTTTACTTGTGGCATATAAGTAGATGATACGTCTCCAACGTATCTACAATTTTTGATTGTTCCATGCTATTATGCTATCTGTTTTGGATGTTTTATATGCATTAATATGCTATTTTATATTATTCTTGGGACTAACCTATTAACCTAGAGCCTAGTGGCAGTTTCTGTTTTTTTCCTTATTTTTGAGTTTTACAGAGAAGGAATATCAAACGGAGTCCAAATGAGCTGAAAATTTATGGTGATTTTTTATGGACCAGAAGAGACCCATGGAGCATCAGAGTTGGGCCAGAAGAGTCCTGAGGTGACCACAAGCATAGGGGGCATGCCCTCCTGGCTTGTGGGCTCCTTGGGAACCCCCCTGACTTGTTTCCGACGCAAAAAATTCCTATAAATATAGAAACCTCCAAAACAAACCTAGATCGGAAGTTCTACCGCCGAAAGCCTCTGTATCCACAGAAAACCAATCAGGAGCCTGTTCTGGCACCCTGCCGGAGGGGGAAACCATCACTGGAGGCCATCTTCATCATCCCGGCGGTCTCCATGACGAGGAGGGAGTAGTTTACCCTCGGGGCTGAGGGTATGTACTAGTAGCTATGTGTTTCATCTCTCTCTCTCTCTCGTGTTCTTGATTTGGCACGATCTTGATGTACCGTGAGCTTTGTTACTATAGTTGGATTATATGTTGTTTCTCCCCCTCTACCTTCTTGTGATTAATTGAGTCTTGCTCTTTGAGGTTTCATTATGTTGGATTGAGTATTGGATTTGAGAACACTTGATGTATGTCTTGCGATGGGATATCTGTGGTGACAATGGGATGTTCTATTGATTCACTTGATGTATGTTTTGGCACTCAACTCGCGGATTCCCGAGGTGACATTGGGGTAATCTATGCATAGGGGTTGATGCACGACTTCGTCCTACATTCTCCGATAGAAACTTTGGAGTGATTCTTTGTTGCACGTTGAGGGATTGTTATATGATTCAATTATGTTATCATTGTTGAGAGAATTTGCACTAGTGAAAGTATGAACCCTAGACCTTGTTTTTAAGCATTGCAATGACGTTTTTGCTCACTTTATTACTAGTTACCTTGCTGTTTTTATATTTTCAGAGTACAAAAACCTATATCTACCTTACATATTACACTTGTATCACCATGTCTTCGCCGAACTAGTGCACCTATACAATTACCATTGTATTGGGTGTGTTGGGGACACAAGAGACTCTTTGTTATTTTGTTGCAGGGTTGTTTGAGAGAGACCATCTTCATCCTACGCCTCCCACGGATTGATAAACCTTAGGTCATCCACTTGAGGGAAATTTTCTACTGTCCTACAAAACACTGCGCTTGGAGGCCCAACACGTGTCTACAAGAAGAAGGTTGCGTAGTAGATGATGTCTCTTGAAGCTACGTCGGTATTTCCCCAAAGAGGAAGGGATGATGCAGCATAGCGGTGGTAGGTATTTCCCTCATAAATGAAACCAAGGTTATCGAACTATTAGGAGAACCAAGCAACACAACGTAAACAGCCCCTCCACACAAATAACAACACCTCCCAACCCGACGTGTTAAAGGGGTTGTCAATCCCTTTTGGGGTACGGCGCCAGAAATTGTGTGTTGACGGGAGAAAGTTGTAATAGATTGAATAAATAGATCGCAAATAAAATAAAGTGCAGCAAAGTATTTTTGTATTTTTGGTTTAATAGATCTGAAAATAAATGCAAGGAAAAAGTAGATCGCAAAGGCAAATATATGAGAAGGAAGACCCGGGGGGCGTAGGTTTCACTAGTGGCTTCTCTCGAGAAAAATAGCAAACGGTGGGTGAACAAATTACTGTTGGGCAATTGATAGAACTTCAAATAATTATGACGATATCCAGGCAATGATCATTATATAGGCATCACGTCCAAGATTAGTAGACCGACTCCTGCCTGCATCTACTACTATTACTCCACACATCAACCGCTATCCAGCATGCATCTAGTGTATTAAGTTCATTGAAAAACAGAGTAATGCAATAAGAACGATGACATGATGTAGACAAGATCTATCTATGTAGAGATAGACCCCATTGTTTTATCGTTAGTAGGAACGATACATACGTGTCAGGTCCCTTTCTGTCACTAGGATCAAGCACCGTAAGATCGAACCCACTACCGGGCACCTCTTCCCATTGCAAGATAAATAGATCAAGTTGCCAAACAAAACCAAATATCGGAGAAGAAATACGAGGCTACAAGTAATTGTCGGTGTACAAAAGTAGGGGCACACCTTTGTACCCCTTTACTTGTGCACGGGCAGTCAGAGCCACGCACCACGGACACACGTAGCAGGACAAAGGAGGGAAGCCGGAGAGAAGCCGAAGCCCAACACAAGACGATCAAGGCAATGCCAAGGCCAAGAACACAAAGAAGCAGAGGGACGGAGCAGTTTCCCCCGGCAAGACCCTTGCCGGGGCAGCATGCCCAAACACCAACAGAGCGAGCCGCCCTTGAGCCACAGGATCCAACCCAACCGGCTACGATTGGACCAGGGCTCGGGAGGCACCTCTGTGGTGGCATGCAGATCTTTGTCAAGACCATAAATATATGAGATCAAGATGAGGACCAGAAGACGGCAACTCTCGGCAGGATCCTTGCCAAGGAAAGCTACAAGACCCCCCGGCAAGATCCTTGCCGGGGACGACTGCGCATCGCGGAAAGACCCTTGCCGGGCCACCCGGCAAGACCCTTGCCGAGAACGCCAGCAGGGCCACCGCCAGGGCCGCACAAGCCAAGCTTCCACCGCCGTTCGCATGCAGCTGCCAGCCCAACCAGCTGGGCTGGCACCTGCATAGCAACATGCAGCTCCCAGACCAGATCAGCAAGCACATGCGTGGCGACATGCAGATCTTCGTGAAGACCCTACCACCGCTCCACCTCAGCTACTTGCCTGCCTATATGGCGCCGCATGCATTGCTGGCCAGGGCGCATGTCGAAGCGAGGGGAGCGGCAACGGACGGGACGGGCCTCGCCCTCGTCCCCGATAAAGCTAGGGGACACCTAAGCAACGCATTAAATGCGTCTTGTCCTGTAATACGAGCGATAAGCTCGTAGTACCGTATGCCTTTCCACCTCCTGTGTGCCACTGTGGCAGCCCCTTTCGACTATAAAAGGAGGCCCATGGCGTACTGGAGGAGGATTCGGCTCTTTGAAACCACGCATCCACCATAGCTAGTTCAAGAGCTTAAGAACTCTCTGAAATACAGCCACCAAAGCAGGACTAGGGTATTACGCATCCTCGCGGCCCGAACCTGGGTAAACGATCCTTGTGCTGATTACTAATCCTGCTCTTCTCGCAACCCTGTGCCCCAACAACCGTAGTAGGGATTCTTGTGATCCCATAGGTGTTGTTCCACACCGACATCTTTGGCGCGCCAGGTAGGGGGCGCAATTGTGGGAATCTGGTCTAGTAGTTAGCCTAGCGTTCTTCATCGCCATGGTTCCCAAGAAGAAGATGTCCATGGCGATCGGCTCGTCGGGGACCGAACGGCCCGTGCTAGTACGAGCGAGCAGTGGCCCGGTCGCGGATAGGACCCGGGCCGCGGTCCGCGAGCACCAGCATCACCCTGGCAGTTAGAGCCTGGCGAGCAGCGCCGTTCGTCCGCCAGGCAACGGGCCGCATGCCACCAAATCTTCATGACAAGAGAAGATGAAGAGATGACAGCTTTCATCACCCCATGTGGTACGTATTGCTTTTTACTGATGCCCTTCGGGTTGAAGACTGCTGGCTCAACGTTTGCAAGAGCATTCCAAATTGGTTTTGAACCCCAGCTCCATAGAAATATGGAAGCATACATGGATGACATAGTGGTCAAAACCAAGGACGGGGCAACTCTTGTGCAAGATCTGGAAGAGACGTTTTGCCAACCTGCGCAAGATCAACCTTAAGCTGAACCCTGAGAAGTGTGTCTTCGGTGTTCCGTCCGGCAAGCTTCTCGGATTCTTTGTGTCGCAGTGCGGGTTCGAGGAAAACCCAGACAAAATCAAGGCTATTGAGCAGATTGAGGCGCCCAAGCGGATCAAGGATGTGCGTCGGCTCACCGGATGCGTCGCCGCCATGAGTTGGTTCATCTCCAAGTCCGCCGAGCGTTCCCTTCCTTTTTTCAAAATCTTGAAGAAGACATGCCCAATGGAGTGGACCCCAGAAGCCGAGGCAGCATTGCAGGATCTAAAGAAATACCTTTCCTTCACGCCAATACTGGTTGCGCCTAAACCACAAGAGCCGTTGCTGCTGTATCTGGCGGCGACGAATCAAGTGGTCACCGCCGCACTGGTGGCGCAGAGGGAGGTCGACAAGGAGGCAGTGGCGATGGCAGAACCAGCGGATGGCAAGCTAAAGGTTCCCCCGGCAGGGCCTGGTGCCGGCAAGGCGCGGCCCCCGGCAGAGTCTGATGCCACCAAGGCAGTGCCCGCGCAGTCGAGTGAGGTGGTGCAAAAGAAGAAGATGATGCGGCACCCGGTTTACTTTGTCAGCTCCCTCTTGCAGGGGGCTAGGCCGAGGTACTTCGGTGTGCAGAAATTGCTCTTCGGCCTCCTTATGGCCTCGAGGAAGCTGCGTCATTACTTCCAACCCCACGAGATCACTATCGTCACCCGCCTCCCGTTGCAACAGATACTGCATAACCCAGATGCGACCGGGAGGATTGTGGAATGGGCCCTGGAGTTGTCGAGCTTTGGTTTGAAGTTTGAAAGTACCTCGACAATCCAGAGCAGAGTCTTGACGGAGTTCATTGCTGAATGGACCTCAACGCCCGACGAAGAAATCCAGGAGACCGCTGTCCCCGGCAAGGAAACAGACCGCGACTGGATCATGTACTTTGATGGGGCTTTCTCGCTGCAAGGCGCCGGAGAGCACCTCAAGTATGTGATCCAGATGCACTTTCCCAGGGAGATGTCCACAAACAACACTGCTGAGTACGAGGGGCTGCTTGCTGGTCTCAGGATCGCGGCAGACCTCGGGGTGAAGAAGCTCATCGTCAGGGGTGACTCACAGCTTGTCGTCAGACAAGTCAACAAGGATTACCAGAGCCCATTGATGGAGGCCTACGTAGATGAAGTGACGAAGCTGGAGGAGTGCTTTGACAGTATCCAAGCGGAGCACGTTCCCCGAGCGGAGAATGACATCACCGATTACCTGTCGAAGCGTGCTGCATTATAGCTACCTGTGGAACCAGGTTCCTTTTTGCTCCGGTTAACTCAGCCATCCGTCGAACCGCGGGGCAGAACAAGTGAAGGAAATCAGGTCCCGGCATGTACTTTCCCGCCGAGCCCCCTGGGGCTGCCGGCAAGGATGTTGCTGTGCACACTGAGCCTGCCAAAGAGCAACTGGCTCCGGCAGGGCGTCAAGCCCTGGCCGTGGAGACAGCCGCTCCCGTGGCAGAAGAGATGCCTTTGGTCCTTGCCGTCGAGCCCCAGGCTCCGGCATGGGCGCAACATACTGTCCGATTCCTCCAAACAGGGGAGCTTCCTGAGGAGCAGGAAGAAGCGGAAAAAGTAGCCCGTCGGTCTGCCCTGTACCAGTTCGTCTATGACGTCCTGTATAGGAGAAGGCCGAACGGTGTGAAATTGAAGTGCATCCCCCGGGAGGAAGGCCTGGAGCTGTTGGTAGAGATACATGGAGGCATATGTGGCTCCCACATAAGGTCGAGGGCCCTTGCCGGCAAGGCGTTCCGGCAAGGTTTCTTCTGGCCCACCGCCCTCCAGGATGCGACGACACTAGTAACGAAGTGTGAAGCGTGTCAGTTCCATTCAAAGAAGCTTCATCAACCAGCTCAAGCCCTTCAAACAATCCCTCTCTCCTGGCCATTCTCGGTCTGGGGGCTCGATATACTGGGCCCCTTCCCCCGTGCTGTCAGGGGCTTTGAGTACTTGTTTGTTGCAATCGACAAGTTCACAAAGTGGCCAGAAGTGGAAGCAGTGAGAAAGGTGACAGCACAGTCAGCCGTCAAGTTCTTCAAGGGACTAGTCTGCCGCTTTGGTGTGCCAAGCAGAGTTATCACTGACAACGACACGCAGTTCACGAGCCACACCTTCATGCAGTACGTTCAAGACCTCAGCAGCAAGGTCTGTTTTGCTTCCGTGGCACACCCCGAAGCAACGGCCAAGCGGAGAGGGCGAATGCTGAAGTGTTGCGAGGCGTGGGAACGAAGACCTTTGACATGCTGCACAAGAGCGGAAGGCGCTGGATTGATGAGTTGCTGACGGTTCTTTGGTCGATCAGGACGATGCCAAATCGAGCCACCAGCCAGACACCCTTTGCCCTAGTATATGGGGCGGAGGCAGTTCTCCCCACGGAACTCATATACGGGTCACCTCGAGTGCTCGCTTATGATGAGCTTGAGCAAGAGCAATTGCGGCAAGATGACGCAACGCTCCTTGAGGAAGATCGTCTTCGGGCGGCTGTGAGAGCAGCACGCTACCAGCAAGCCTTGCGCCGCTACCATAGCCGCAAGGTTCATGCTCGAAGCTTTGAGGAAGGCGACCTTGTTCTTCGGCACGTTCAGTCGGCCAAGAATACAAACAAGTTGACGCCAAAGTGGGAAGGCCCTTATCGGGTAATACGAGTCACCAGGCCCGGCGCAGTCCACCTGGAGACCGGAGATGCTGTTCCAGTGAGCAATTCCTGGAACATCGAGCATCTTCGCAAGTTTTACCCATAAGTCGAGGCTTGCCGGGCCCCCCGGCAAGCCACCTTTTGTACAAGCTTTGCTGGCAAGGCATGTAATCCTATGTACAAAGCCAGGCGCAGACCCCGAGCATAAATAAACGAAGCACTGGCACCCTAAGTTATAGCATGCATGCTAGGTTGAGTCTCTTCCTCGGTTAGGGTTGATAGTGCTTAGCGGCGACTAACCCCTAGCCTAGAGATCGAGCGTGCATCTTTTTCTGTTTTCTTTGGTTCGCAGGACACCTCTGCTGAGCCACTTGGGAAAAGGAGAACGGACTGGCACTCTGGCCCCAGCAAGGCAAGGCTGCCAGGGGCTAAAGATGTAAGGGTCCAACCACGGCGAGCCAAGGTTGCCGGGGGCTGCGGATTCAGATAAGTCTTCCATCCCCCTGCTATGCGTTTCCGTATGGAACTGGGACATGTGAAGCCTCGTTTATGTCTTAAAACCATTGTGCTCCCTTTTTCCTGTACCCGAGAGTTACTTCCTGGGTCGGAATTTGATAGTAGTTGCGGTGGCGAAGAGATGAACGAGGAGACTAACTCTACTTCGCCCTGCCTCCGCCAAAAGCGCGAGAACGGTCGGCTAAAGAAGAGAAACGGTAAGGCCTATTGTCGGGCGATAACGCTTATTATAAAAATAACAAGGATTCATCCTTGGCATGGGCCTCGCTCACGCACGAAGAACCCGGCAAGCACCCTTTTTCATTAAAAATGTCCCATACAAGTACAGTTCGTACGGAAAGAAAAACATGAACAAGGGGGATTACAAGCTTTAAATCTAACAAGGCCCGAAGGCTTACAAACTAAAAAAAGAGACAAATGCCCGTAACCCCTTTCTTGTCCCTCTCCTCAGAAGATGGACCAGGACAGCGGGAGGGAAAAAAGAGTGCCTAGGCGACGTGTGAGGAGCAGAAAGCTGGAAGATGAGGCAGCGGCTCGCCAATACGCGACGAAGGCGTCGGTGCCCGCGTACTCTGAGTTGACGGCCGCCACCCGCCTTCTTCGCCTTCTCCGCCTTCTCCGGCCCTCCTACGCCAGCCGCCCAAGGAGACAACGGGGAGCACCCCGATGGAGAGCTTGGCGAGGATGGCCCTCGGCAGGGCACGTGACCAAGGGAGGAGCGACACGGTCAGTCGAAGTTGGAGTCGACATCCTGCCGCTCGACTCCCTCGTCGCCGCTGTCGCTGTCCTCCCCGTCACTCCCGCTCGAGGAAGAGTCTTCATCGTCGGAAGAGCTCTCCACGCAGCACTTCAGGCGAGTTCCAAGATCTCCGAAGACCTTGACGGAGAGCAAGCCACCCTCCATTAACTTGAAGTAGAGGACGAGCCCCACTGTCAGGCTATGGATGCAGGCAAACGTCTTCCACCCGCAAAAGGGATACATGACATGAGGAGCGGGGAAGTCAACGATGACTCGCGTGCCGCCGGTCCCGCAACCCCTCATGTGCAACCTGAGGGTCTGGGGCGGATCGAGCTCCATCTCCACTGCGAAGGGGGTGGGGAGACGGAGACGATGACGCGGTGGCCGGCGCAGCCTGATGAAGAACTCACGGGGCCGGTCCCCGATGTGACCCTCCATCGCGGGAGGCACCGCTGGCAGAGGCACAGCCGCCGTGCCACCTCGTGCCCCTCTCCCCCGACCGCCGCGGTGACCTCGGCCACGCCCCCTCCACCTTCCTCTCGTGGCTGGCTCCGCCGCCACGGGCCCAAGGGAAGGAGGGACGCGCTGACGAGCAACGACCCTCGCTGCCACCGTCAAAGGCCCAGCACCTCCTCTCGCCATGGCGGGTGGAAGAAAGAAGCAAAGATGAAGGAGGATGGATACAGAAGAATGTGGGGTGGCGCCCTCTCTCCCCCTCTTTATAAAGGGGCAGGGTCGAGACCCAGCCGCCCCACTCAGCCAATCCAGCCGGCGGAGGCGCAGGGAATCAGGACTGACCCGCTGCCCCAATCAGCGACGGCCCGGTTTCCTGCCTCCACAGCCCGCCACTTGCATGAAGGATGCGTGGCGAACGTGCAGGGTCGAAAGGACGGGTGAGGCGACCGTTCCGCGCCCCGTGATCAAGGGGCGTGGGCGCCTTGAAGACTGCGACCCGAGTCCATCCAGTAAATGAGCCGCACCTCGACGCCTCCCTCTTTTTACGGGGAAGGCGCGAGCTGCCTCTTTACCACGATGCGATGCATGCATGCGGAAACCGCCCCACGCATGCCGCCCACGTCACGCGCACCCCTCCACGTCGCGCATTCAACGCGGGTCGTGGGGAAGCGCAGCAGACCGAAAATTACCGCGGTAAAATCCGCCCCTCCTGCCTGTGCACCGTTCTAGGCCTGGCCCAACAACGTGTCACACTTATGTGTGGCCCACGCCCGGGGGCTCCTGGCGGTGTACAAAAGTAGGGGCACACCTTTGTACCCCTTTACTTGTGCACGGGCAGTCAGAGCCACGCGCCACGGCCACACGTAGCAGGACAAAGGAGGGAAGCGGGAGAGAAGCCAAAGTCCAACACAAGACGATCAAGGCAACGCCAAGGCCAAGAACACAAAGAAGCAGAGGGACGGAGCAGTTTCCCCTGGCAAGACCCTTGCCGGGGGCAGCCTCAACAGCCCCGGCAAGACCCTTGCCGGGGCAGCACGCCCAAACACCAATAGAGCGAGCCGCCCTTGAGCCACAGGATCCAACCCAACCGGCTATGATTGGACCAGGGCTCGGGAGGCACCTCTGTGGTGGCATGCAGATCTTTGTCAAGACCATAGATATATGAGATCAAGATGAGGACCAGAAGACGACAACTCTCGGCAGGATCCTTGCCGAGGAAAGCCACAAGACCCCCCGGCAAGATCCTTGTCGGGGACGACTGCACATCGCGGCAAGACCCTTGCCGAGAACGCCAGCAGGGCCACCGCCAGGGCCGCACCAGCCAAGCTTGCACCGCCGTTCACATGCAGCTGCCAGCCCAACCAGCTGGGCTGGCACCTGCGTGGCAACATGCAGCTCCCAGACCAGGTCAGCAAGCACATGCATCGCGACATGCAGATCTTCGTGAAGACCCTACCGCCGCGCCACCTCAGCTGCTTGCCTGCCTACATGGTGCCGCATGCATCACTGGCCAGGGCGCGTGTCAAAGCGAGGGGGAGTGGCGACGGACGGGACGGGCCTCGCCCCCGTCCCCGATAAAGCTAGGGGACACCTAAGCAACACATTAAATGCGTCTTGTCCTGTAATACGAGCGATAAGCTCGTAGTACTGTATGCCTTTCCACCTCCTGTGTGCCACTGTGGCAGCCCCTTTCGACTATAAAAGGAGGCCCATGGCGTACTGGAGGAGGATTCGGCTCTTTGAAACCACACATCCACCATAGCTAGTTCGAGAGCTTAAGAACTCTCTGAAATACAGCCACCAAAGCAGGACTAGGGTATTACGCATCCTCGTGGCCCGAACCTGGGTAAACGATCCTCGTGCTGATTACTAATCCTGCTCTTCTCGCAACCCTGCACCCCAGCAACCGTAGTAGGGATTCTTGTGATCCCATAGGTGTCGTTCCACACCGACAGTAATCATGCATATAAGAGATCAAATAACTTTCATGGATATAAAAAGATAGATCTAATCATAAACTCAAAGTTCATCGATCCCAACAAACACACCGCAAAAGAGTTACATCATATGGATCTCCAAGAGACCATTGTATTGAGAATTCAGCGAGAGAGAGAGAAAGCCATCTAGCTACTAACTACGGACCCGAAGGTCTACAAAGTACTACTCACGCATCATCGGAGAGGCACCAATGGAGGTGGTGAACCCCATCCGAGATGGTGTCTAGATTGGATCTGGTGGTTCTGTACTCTGCGGCGGCTGGATGTATATTTCGTTGACGCTTCTAGGGTTTCTAGAATATTGTGGTATTTATAGAGCAAAGAGGGGGTCGAGGGGGCACCCGAGTTGGGCACAACCCACCAGGGCGCGCCTGGGCCTCCTGGCGCACCCTGGTAGGTTGCACCTCAGTCGGGGCACCCCCCAGGCGCAGCCAGTGCCCAATGTGTTCCTTCTGGCCCATAAAAAATCATCGTGGAGTTTCGTGGCATTTGGACTCCGTCTGGTATTGATTTTCTGCGATGTAAAAAACATGGACAAACAACAACTGGCACGTGGCACTATGTCAATAGGTTAGTACCAAAAAATGATATAAAATGACTGTAAAATGATTATAAAACATCCAAGATTGATAATATAACAGCATGGAACAATAAAAAAGTATAGATACGTTGGAGACGTATCAGTAGACATCAAGTCTTTTCTGGCGTCGTTGCCGGGGTGGTGAGTGCTTGAAGGTATATCTTTAGATCTTGCAATTGTATCTTTTAGTTTCTTGTTTTATCACTAGTTTGGTTTATAAAAGAAAACCACAAAAAATGGAATTGAGGCTGCCTCATATGCTTCATCTTTTTAATGTCTTTCGTGAAAATGATGGAAAGGAAAATTGTGCTCAAGTGTTAGAAGAAGAAGTCAAAAAAATGTTTGGCACTAAATCTTTGAATGATGAGCATGATTGCGATGTAGTTGGTATGAATTCTTTGAATATCCATGATTCTAATGATATGCAAAGCCATAAGCTTGGGGATTCTATGTTTGATGAAGATGATATTTTTTGTCCCCAAGTTTTGATGAGAATATTTATTATGATGATAGCATGCCTCCTATTTATGATGATTATATTGATAAAAGTTGGTTTGGAAGAGTGTCAACTCTAGGTAGTATTTATCTCACTATTTGGTAGGGTGTTGAATATTTTCACAATATTTATAAAAGTGGATTTGGAGAGGTCATGACTTTATTTTGTGATGAATCCACTATTTTGGAAGAGGTTTCAATTGATTATGAAAACAAAGTTGCTATCTATGATGATTATTGTGATGATATGTACGCTATAAAGAATAATGATAACCATGAAACTTTTCATCATTATTTTAATTTTCAATTGGATTATGCCTCACATGATAGTTATTTTTTTAGTTTGCTCCCACTACAATTCATGAGAATAAATTTGCTTATGTGGAGAGTAATAAAATTTCTATGCTTATGAATCATGAGAAGAATGCTTTATGTGATGGTTTATTGTTGAATTAAATCATGATGCTAGTGAAAATTATTATGAGAGAGGAACTTATGCTTCTACATATTGCAATAATATCAAGTTTCCTCTCTATGTGTTTAAAGTTTTGCTTGTTTTGCCTTCCTATGCTAGTTGATTCTTGCTCCCATAGATTGTGTGCTCACAAAATCCCTATGCATAGGAAGTGGGTTAGACTTAAATGTGCTAGTCATATGCTTCACGATGCTCCCGTTATGTTTCAATTCTTATCTTTTATGCGAGCATCAGTGAAATCATCATGCCTAGCTAAAAAGGAATTTAAGGAAAGCGCTTGTTAGGAGATAACCCTATATTTACCCATACTGTTTTTGTGTGTTCAGATGATTGTGCTACTGTAGTAATCATGTTTGATAGCTTTTGTTTCAATAAAGTGCCAAGTAAGACCTTTGGGATGGTCTATGGTGATAGTTGATTTGATCTTGCTGAAAAACAGAAACTTTTGTGCTCATTGTAGAAAATTCAATAAATCACTGAAATATGATTTTGATCTGAATTTTTTACACAAGATTGATATACAAATTTCCTAGATTTTCCTAATTTTTCAGAATTTTTTCAGTTACAGAAGTATATGAAGTTTCCAGATTACTACAAACTATTCTATTTTTGACAAATTCTGTTTTCATTGTGTTGTTTGCTTATTGCGATGAATCCATGGGTAGTATCGGAGGGTATGAACCATGGAGAAGTTAGAATACAGTAGATATAACACCAATATAAATTTATAATAAGTCCACAACAGTACCTAAGTGGTGATTTGTTTTATTATACTAACGGAGCTTACGAGTTTTCCGTTGAGTTTTGTGTTGTGAAGTTTTCAAGTTTTGGGTGAAGATTTGATGGACAACGGAATAAGGAGTGGCAAGAGCCTAAGCTTGGGGATTCCCAAGGCACCCCAAGGTAATATTCAATGACAACCAATCATCTAGCTTGGGGATGCCCCGGATGGCATCCCCTCTTTCGTCTTTGTCTATCGGTAAATTTACTTGAGGCTATATTTTTATTCACCACATGATATGTGTTTTGCTTCGAGCGTCTTGTATGATATGAGTCTTTGGTTTTTAGTTTGCCACAATCAACCTTGCTGAACACACCTTTTGAGGGGGACACACATTAATCGTGAATTTATTAGAATACCCTATGTGCTTCACTTATATCTTTTGAGTTGGGTAGTTGCTCTAGTGCTTCACTTATATATTTTTAGAGCACGGCGGTGATTTTATTTTGAAGAAATTGATGAACTCTCATGCTTCACTTATATTATGTTGACAGTCTTTAAACAGCGTGGAATTTTCTTAGGTTATGAAATTAGTCCTAACATGATGGGCATCCAAGAGGGATATAGTAAAAACTTTCATATAAAGAGCATTGAATACTATGAGAAGTTTGATTCTTTGCATCTTGTTTTGAGATATAAAGGTGGTGATATTAGAGTCATGCTAGTGAGTAATTGTGGATTGGTAGAAATACTTGTGTTAAAGTTTGTGATTCCCGTAGCATGCATGTATGGTGAACCGTTATGTGATGAAGTTGGAGCATGATTTATTTTTTGATTGTCTTCCTTATGAGTGGCGGTCGGGGATGAGCGATGGTCTTTTCCTACCAATCTACCCCCCTAGGAGCATGCCTGTAGGACTTTGTTTTGATGGATAATAAATTTTTGCACTAAGTATGTGAGTTCTTTATGACTCATGATGAGCCCATGGATTATACGCACTCTCACCCTTCCACCATTGCTAGCCTCTCTAGTACCGTACAACTTCCGCCGGTGCATTAAGGCCACCATTACCCTTCCTCAAAACAGCCACCATACCTACCTATTATGGCATTTCCATAGCCATTCCAAGATATATTGCCATGCAACTTCCACCGTTCAGTTTATTATGACACATACCATCATCGTCATATTGCTTTGCATGATCATGTAGTTGGCATAGAATTTATGGCTTGGCCACCGTTTATATTTTTTATACATGTCACTCTTGATCATTGCACATCCTGGTGCACCGCCGGAGGCATTCATATAGAGTCATATTTTGTTCTAGTATCGAGTTGTAAGTAAATAAAAGTGTGATGATTATCATTATTAGAGCATTGTCCCATGTGAGGAAAAGGATGATGGAGACTATGATTCTGTCACAAGTTGGGATGAGGATCCAGACGAAGAATAAAAAATAAAAAAGAGGCCAAAGATCCCAAACAAAAAAAAGAGGCCAAAGAGCCCAAAATGAAAAAATGAGAGAAAAAGAGAGAAGGGACAATGTTACTATCCTTTTTCCACACTTGTGCTTCAAAGTAGCACCATGATCTTCATGATAGAGAGTCTCCTATTTTGTCACTTTCATATACTAGTGGAAATTTTTCATTATAGAAATTGGCTTGTATATTCCAATGATGGGCTTCCTCAAATTGCCCTAGGTCTTCGTGAGCAAGCAAGTTGGATGCACACCCACTTAGTTTCTTTTTTGAGCTTTCATACACTTATAGCTCTAGTGCATCCGTTGCATGGCAATCCCTATCCACTCACATTGATATCTATTCATGGGCATCTCCATAGGCCGTTAATACGCCTAGTTGATGTGAGACTTTCTCCTTTTTGTCTTCTCCACAACCACCATATTCTATTCCACCTATAGTGCTATATCCATGGCTCACGCTCATGTATTGCGTGAAAGTTGAAAAGGTTTGAGAACATCAAAAGTATGAAACAATTTCTTGGCTTGTCATCGGGGTTGTGCATGATGAAATAATTTGTGTGATGAAGATGGAGCATAGCCACACTATATGATTTTGTAGGGATAACTTTCTTTGGCCATGATATTTTGAGAAGACATGATTACTTTATTAGTATGCTTGAAGTATTATTGTTTTTATGTCAATATTAAACTTTTGTTTTGAACCTTATGGATCTGAATATTCTTGCCACAATAAAGAAGTTTACATGGATAAATATGTTAGGTAGCATTCCACATCAAAAATTCTATTTTTATCATTTACCTACTCGAGGACGAGCAGGAATTAAGCTTGGGGATGCTCGATACGTCTCCAACATATCTATAATTTTTTATTGTTCCATGATATTAAATTATCTGTTTTGGATGTTTTATATGCATTAATATGCTATTTTATATTATTTTTGGGACTAAACTATTAACCTAGAGCCCAGCGCCAGTTTATGGTTTTTCATTGTTTTTGAGTTTTACAACAAAGGAATATCAAACGGATTCCAAATGAGCTGAAAATTTATGGTGATTTTTTATGAACCAGAAGAGACCCACGGAGCATCGGAGTTGGGCTAGAAGATTCCCGAGGCGACCACAAGCCTAGGGGGCGCCCCTAGGGCGCGCCCCTGGCTTGTGGGCTCCTCGGTAACCCCCTGACTTGTTTCCGACGCCAAAAATTCCTATAAATATAGAAACATCCGAAAAGAAGCGTAGATCGGAAGTTCCGCTGGCGAAAGCCTCTGTAGCCACCAAAAACCAATTGGGAGCCCGTTCTGGCACCCTGTCGGAGGGGGAAACCATCACCAGAGTCCATCTTCATCATCCCGGCGATCTCCATGATGAGGAGGGAGTAGTTTACCCTCGGGGCTGAGGGTATGTACTAGTAGCTATGTGTTTCATCTCTCTCTATCTCTCTCTATCTCCCTCTGTCTCTCGTGTTCTTGATTTTGCACGATCTTGATCTACCGTGAGCTTTGTTACTATAGTTGGATCATATGGTGTTTCTCCCCCTCCACCTTCTTGTGATGAATTGAGTCTTGCTCTTTGAGGTTTTGTTATGTTGGATTGAGTATTGGATTTGAGAACACTTGATGTATGTCTTGCGATGGGATATCTGTGGTGACAATGGGATGTTCTATTGATTCACTTGATGTATGTTTTGGCACTCAACTCACGGATTCCTGAAGTGACATTGGGGTAATCTATGCATAGGGGTTGATGCACGTTTTCGTCCTACGTTCTCCGATAGAAACTTTGGAGTGATTCTTTGTTGCACGCTGAGGGATTGTTATATGATTCAATTATGTTATCATTGTTGAGAGAATTTGCACTAGTGAAAGTATGAACCCTGGGCCTTGTTTTCAAGCATTGCAATACCGTTTTGCTCACTTTTATTACTAGTTACCTCGCTATTTTTATATTTTCAGATTACAAACACCTATATCTACCATCCATATTATACTTGTATCACTATCACTTCGCCGAACTAGTGCACCTATACAATTTATCATTGTATTGGGTGTGTTGGGAACACAAGAGACTCTCTATTATTTTGGCATTTTGCCGCCTGCCTCCTCTTTGCCGTGTGCCAGCTGACGGCAAAGAGTCTCTTTGCCGTCCGCTTCCACAAAGCGGACGGCAAAGAAAGGGCTGATGGCAAAAATGCTAGTTGCTGTAAGCCAACTCTTTGCCGTCCGCTAGCAGACGGCATAGAATCTTTGCCGTCCGCTATCGGACGGCAAAGAATGAGGGTGGCCCACTACCGAGAACCACCTAACGGACACTTTCTTTGCCGTCTGCTAGCAGACGACAAAGAAAGTGGCCAAGCTAACGTCCGTTAGCTAGGATCTTTGTCATCTGCTGGCGGACGGCAAAGAACTATGCCCTAACTAAAATCCATCGACGCCCGCCCGCGGCCCATCTATCTGTCCCCTCTCTCTCTCCGCCTGCGCCCGCGCCCGAGCCGCCGCCGCCCCGCGCCACCCCGCCCCTGTGCCACCACCGCCCCGCGCCACCCCCGTCGCAGCGCCGCCCCAGCAGCCCCGGTGACCCCCTTCCCCGCCCCCCGCCATCCCCGTCGTCACGCCGCGCCACCCCGTGCCCGAGCCGCCGCCGCCCCACGCCACCCACGTCACCGCGGCACCCCTCCTCCACCCCGGCGGCCCCGACGCCCCTCTGCTCCACCATCGCGGCCGCCCTGCCGCTCCGGCGCCCCCTCCTCCACCCGGCGGCCCCGTCGCCCCTCTGCTCCACCACCGCGGCCGCCCCGCCACTCCGGCGCCCCTCTCCTCCACCACCGCGGCCGCCCCACCCCTCCGGCGCCCCTTCCTGCACCCGGTGAGACCTCTTGTATTTTTTTCTGTTTTTGTTTCTGCATTTTAAGTTAAGTTTAGGTTTACTTTAGGTTTGGTTTAGTTTAGGTTTACTTTAGTTTAGGTTTAGAGCAGAGAGCCTTATATTGCAGTGCAAGAATTGATTATAATAGCTCATCCAGACTTGGAAGTTCTTAGGGTCCGTGCGAATAGAACCTGATAGCTTGCTGATACACACCAGTAGCTCAAGATGCGTAGCCTGCTACTGAAATGCAGTGCTGGTGCACTGATGTGAAGCATGGTGTATAATGCAGCTGCTGATCACACCTGATTATGCAGTGTTACTTTTTTCAGGAGATAGCATCTCAGAGATATTAATATAACTAGATAAGTTCCCTATAATATGATAATTCCCCCCCCCCTACAAGAACAACACATAATAAAGCATTTTTAAAAATATTGAAATAATTAAGCATGAACCTATTGAAGTAATCAACAACACTCGAATTAGTTTAATTTGAGAATACAACAAGGCATGCATATTGCTTATGGAATCTGTCATAAGAGGCAAACTATACCTGTCTTTTTCTTTTCTTTTTTGCGGAAAGGCAAACTATACATTCAGCAAGCTGAAGGAAATTCTAGCGTGTCTTTCTCACTAGCATAGGCATGAAAGCATAATCTCAATCTAAATAGTAGGCCCTGTTGATCGGAGTGACTGCGACGGTCACAGTCCTGGCAAGTGGCAACATCATTGTTGAGGTGTGTGTGCCTCAAACTCGTATGTTAGTTGCGTCTCCTGTGATCATAGCTGAGCAAGTATAAGATTGCAGTATGGTTATAATGTCTTACCCCAGCTTGCATATACATACCTTTTCTGTAGTAGGATCCTATGGTAATGTGATGTGGTACTTGTTTTGATTTGCACACAAAGTAAATTGATTTTAGGACACTACCCTTAGTTTCTGATTTGAGGTATGTTTGTTTGCTTGGTGTGTGGCACCTAGAGCCACCTGGTGCAACTATGATTGTTGCCACAAGTATTCCAATGTGATCACACCACAAGGAACTTTAGGTTTAGTTTTGGTTAAGAAGAAAGAAGAAAGATTAAAAAAATAAGAAGAAGAAGATAAAGAGGAGGAAGAAGAAGTGTATTTTTCCCCTATTTTTAGATTACTATGCTCTTTTTTTCAACATTTTCAGTTTTCTTTCACGTCTAAAGAAATTCCTAGTTTTGAAGGGTGCCAATTGCCATTGCCAACTAACCTACCAAATTAATTAAGTGTTGTTGATGTTGTTGAGCACAAGTGCATTGCTTTTTATTCTCAGTTTTCTTTCATGTCTAGAAACTTGGCTCTATGTTTATAGATATGCTTCTGGCTAGATACTAATTGGTCTCTTCTGCTGCTTATTAGAGATGGGGGGAGGCCGTCACCGCAGGCTCCGCTCTGCCACACCGGAGTACGAGTTGGATGCTTTCGAGTTCTTCAGTATCATACTTGGGACTTCCTCCAAGAGGCAGCTATATAAAAGGAGAGATCTCCCCTTCACCCATCTCATTATGATAACTCTGTTGTTTGCTACATCACTCCTTGTCCCAAACTGCAGAGGCTTCCTGACACTTTTATGACGATGCTGGACGGCCATCGGCCAAAGAATGTGAAGCTGCGACAAGCCGGCAGTGGGCTTCGCAGGCTTTGGGACGTGGAGTTGGTGATCAGGTACGGCCACATGTACCTGTGTCGTGGCTGGGAGCAGTTCTACCGTGCCTACGACCTGCGGCACGGGTACTTCTCTTCAGGTACAACGGCGATGGCATGCTCACCGTGAAGGTGTTCAACATGACTATGTGTCGCATGCGCTACCAGGACGATGATGATGCCAGTACGTTCTGCCTCTTCTTCCTCTACATTTTGCTTTGTCTCACATCGATTGTTAACGGTCATTGTTGCATTTGGTCAGGCAATGGGAGCAGCAGCAGCGACTCTGGCTACAGCCAAAGCAGCAGCGACTCTGGCTGCAGCAAAAGCAGCAGCGAGGATGATCCGGAATGGAGTGGGGAAGAAGAGGAGCAGAGTGGGGATGAGGAGGTGCTGGCTGACGATGGGCAACAGATGGTGGTGGCTGAGGATGACGTAGCGATGGTGGTGGCTGAAGATGGGCAAGAGATGGTGGTGGCTGAGGATGACCTAGCGATGGTGCTGCCTGAAGATGGCCTCGCGATGGTGGTGGTGCCTGACAATGACCTCGCGATGGTGGTGGCGCCGGCGATCCCACAGCCGGGCGACATGACCATGCCAATTGTGGTAGAAGACTACATCCCACTGCCTCCACCGCCTCGCCGCTCTTGGCGCATCAGGATGAGGAAGGAGAAGGAGAAGAAGAATGAGGAGTGAACTATGTCAGGTATGTCAGATCTCCAGAATGATCTATATATACTTAGCTTTGTTTCCTCCGAAATGACATAGGTTAGCTCTAATATGCTAAGTTATCTCTAATATGCTTAGTTTCTTAGGTTTGCTCAATAATGACATACCCTTGGCTTACTTGTGTAAAAAATGGCATAATTATGCTTAGTTAACTAAAAAATGGCATAATTAGTTAAGTTAGCTCCAAAATGACCCATTTAACCTAGGTTAGCTCACATATGATCCATTTTACCTAGGTTAGCTCCAAAATGACCAAGTTTACCTAGGTTAGCTCCAATATGATCCATTTTAGCTAGGTTAGCTCCAAAATGACCAAGTTTACCTAGGTTAGCTGCAATATGATCCATTTTAGCTAGGTTAGCTCCAAAATGACCTAGTTTACCTAGGTTAGCTCCAAAATGACCAAGTTTACCTAGGTTAGCTCCAAAATGACCTAGTTTACCTAGGTTAACTCCAAAATGACCAAGTTTACCTAGGTTAGCTCCAAAATGACCTAGCTTACCTAGGTTAGCTCCAAAATGACCAAGATGGCATAATATGCTTAGTTCACTCAAAGATGGGATAATTAGCTAGGTTAGCTCCATTTTACCTAAGTATGCTTACTTCTTATTCCAGTCTTCTTCTTCTTCTTCTTCATTTTCTTCTTCTTCTTCTAACTTTCTTGTTTCCCATTTTGTAGATCTCATTTAATTCACGAAAGCTTGCATGGATGGAGTGCTTCTTTTCCCTTTCTGCTTTTATTTTGTATCGATGAACTTGCATGGATGGAACTTGTTATATGGATGGATGGATAACGGTGTTGGATGAACAATGTGAAACTTTTGTAATATGTACGGATGGAACTATGTGTTGGTTATGTATGTATATATGATGAAACTTGTGTGTTGGATATGTCTTTTGTGAAATTTGTGTGTTGAAATTTGTGCGTTGAAACTTGTGTGTTAAAATGGAATGAATTTAAGAAAAAACACAAAAAACAGGGGCTATACAGGATGTTTGCCGTCCGCCAGCGGACGGCAAAGATGCCATGTGGCAGCTCCCTGTACAGCCTAGGGGCTTTCTTATTTGGTTACTTTGCCGTCCGCTGGCTGACGGCAAAGCTCACTGTTAGCCCCCTAACAGCCAGACGTTGTCACGTGTGCCATCCAGGACCTTTGCCGTCAGCCGGCTGATGGCAAAGACCGTTTCATCTTTGCCGTCTGCCAGCTGACGGCAAAGAAGCCTTTGACGTAGCCTATTTAGCCGGACCTGTTGCCGTCAGCTGGCTGACGGCAAAGAACTTTGCCGTCCGCCATGTATGCCTTTGCCGTTCGCCATAGCGGATGGCAAAGTGCCTGATTCCTGTAGTGTTATTTGGTTGCAGGGTTGTTTGAGAGAGACTATCTTCATCCAATGCCTCCCATGAATTGATAAACCTTAGGTCATCCACTTGAGGGACATTTGCTACTGTCCTACAAAACTCTGCTCTTGGAGGCCCAACACCAGTCTACAAGAAGAAGGTTGCGTAGTATACATCATTAGACAAGAGGAGATGTTTGGCAATGTAAGAAGAACTCTTCTTTAGAATATCATCATTGATAGCTTTTAGGAACTCATGCTCTTGCTCTAAATTTAGCTTCTCGAAGCGTAGCTTCTCATGAGTCCTTAGGAGCTCTCTATGATCCTCTTGAGTTGTTTCATGAGCTAACTTAAGAGTGTTTAATTCTTTCGTTAGACCCTCAATCTCCTTCTTAGAGTTCTCATTCGTTTCATCTTGATTAGCATGATTACTAGCAAGTTCATTATAGTTTTCATCACTAGTTTTATCAACAAGTAAATCATCTTCACCTAACAAATCATCTTCATCACTACTGAAATCAAGATACTCGGGGTGTGATACCTTGTGGCGTTCAGCCATGAAGCATCTTATAATTCCTTCATTTGGTGAATCAAATATGTCGTGGGAGTTGGAAGACACAAGTGCAAGACCGGCAACACCTTCATCTTGAGTATATTCAGAGTCGGAGTGATAGCTTCTCTCGGAGTAGTTGTTGGAGCCAGAACCAGAAACCCATTCACCAACGTGAGCTTGATGTCTTCATCTTATGTAGCTCTTTGATGACTTGTCTTTCCTTATTGAATCCTTGCTTCTTCTAGAGGTTATTAGTTCATAACGATCATCTCTACTCCTTCTCTCTCTTGGAGGTGATTCATCTCTTCTACTCCTCCTTTTTGGCGAGTCTTCTCTTTTCCTGTAGGGAGCCGTACACTCATTGGAATAGTGTCCGGGTCTTCCACAATTGTAGCAATTACGATTATGACTAGAAGATCTTTTGTCATTGTAGGACCTTGACTTGGAGCTTCTCTCTTTGCTTCTACTCTTGTAGAATTTGTTGAAGTTCTTCACCATTAAGATCAATTCTTCATTGGAGACTAGCTTGTCACTTGATGTTGTAGGAGCATCACTTGAAGCTTTGTATGCACCACTTGACTTGTTGTGGAGCTCTTCCTTATCCTTGAGTGACATCTCATGAGCAACAATTCTACCAATGACTTCTGTGGGCTTGAGATCTTTGTAATTGGGCATCGGATCAATGTGCACACGGTATCATATTTTCCATACATGGCTATAAGGATCTTCTTGATGATGAATTTGTTAGTCATCTCTTCACTTCCTAAGCCGGCAATCTCATTTGTGATGAGAACAAGCCTAGAGTACATTTTAGCGACTCCTTCACCATCCTTCATCTTGAACTTGTCAAGTTGACTTTGAAGCACATCCAACTTGGATTCCTTGACGGACTCGGTACCTTCGTGCATATCAACCAAGGTATCCCAAATTTCCTTTGCATTCTCAAGGCGGTTGATTTTGTTGAATTCTTCGGGGCAAAATCCATTGAAGAGAATATCACATGCTTGAGCATTGTATTGTAACATCTTCAATTCTTCCACGGTCGCTTCATGATCCGGTTTTCTACCATCCTCAAAGAATTCACCTTGCAAGCCAATATGAACAATAGCCCAAACGGCGGGGTTATGACCAAGAATATGCATTTTCATCCTATGCTTCCAACTAGCAAAATTTGTACCATCAAAGTAAGGACCTATACGGTGATTTTTACACTCGCTAGACGTCATACTCTCCTAGGTTGGGAAACCAAGTCTATGATCACAAAAGCTATGGAAATCAAGGCTTACAGAGACCAAAGCTCTGATACCACTTGTAGGATCAAAAGTATGTCATTGTATAGCGAGGTGCTATACAAACGGTTTTTAACCCCTTGTCACGACGACGTTCTGAACCGTCACCTAGTGAGTGACTGTGATAGGGGGGTCCTTCGCACACGACCCAGAAACCATCGGGGATATGCACTGGCACACACGCTCGGCAAAATGAGGTCAAGTGTGACCAACGTGCGATCAAATACGGTTATACATATAGTAGTGCTAAAAAATACAATTATAGAGGTGAAATCATTTCCGGTCGTAAGTACATCCCACACAGTTAGTCCCTGCTAAATGCTTCCGTTCGTATATACATCCCACACAGTCGCTCCAAGGAAAACGTTTCCGTTCGCAGGTACATCACACAAAATTTTCCCCGTTAAATCGTTTGCGATAGCGTTGCCATTGCACACGATATTAGAAATTTTATCATTTGCGTTATTGAATGCATCACACACGGTGCATAGAAGAAACTGTGTGGCAAAGGATGTCCATCACACACAGTTTTTATGTGGTAAACGTTTGGGCAAGGTGGCCTAATGCAAACAGTTTTCAAGAGAATGTCGTGTGTGATTGTTCATTGATCCAACGCGGTTTATTCCTAGAAACTGTGTGCATTGCTTGAGGTCATCGCCCACAGTGTTTTCTCAATAACTATTTGCAATAAAAAAACCCAATTAGCAGGCTAATTGCCCTATTATTAATAATCCATTTATTAATATAATTGACATTCATATTAAGCACATAATATATTTCATTTCCATATTAAGGAAGCATGATTTCATAATTGAAATACATCAGAGTACAACATGATATAGCTTCAGCACTCAGCTACCCCATTACACAACTACACCAGCACCAAGTTTCACATTCAACATCTAGAACCTTCCGAAATTAGCATCATAGATGGTACATAGGCAGATGCATCTCATCTGGAAAACTGCTGAAGCATAAGGCGAATGTTGAGCTTTCATTCATGTTGAAGGTCTTTGCAACTTTAGGCCAGTGTCTGTGGATGATTGACCGTCCATCCTTTGTCCTCTTCAGGAACACTTCAATATTGAACCGTGGGTGTTGTATGAAAACCTTCCTCGCCTCCTGACCATAGAGGTGGTTTGAGATGTAATCATCAGTGAACTGCTTAATTTGGAAAGGCCTGAAAACAAGGATGTGCACAAATATCTTCTCTATATTGGAAATGGGGCTGAGGAACAAAAAAAGGCAAGGTATAATAGTTAGTACCATCTTGTAGTGAATTGATGTCTTCTTCATTGTGCAGACAAATATCTTGTTGTTTTTTGTTGCTAATTTCTTTATCCTAACAATCTTTCTGAGTTTCTTGACTTGATTGATATTCATGGACAACTCATTTCCCCATATGCAAAAAGGGTCGAATAGTGGGTCAAAACCTCTGACAGCAGGACCTACATGTGCAAGACCAAACTTTTAAAAACCTAAATATTAGAATGGTTCCTACAATTGCACAATAATGTACTATTAGACAACGGACCATGCACGTGCTAACCTCGATTGTAAACCTCAGTGCTTCCCATTGTTTTCCTGCAACACATATAAGGTAGTTAGTCATCAGGTTAAGTAAGGGTTCACATGCTACCAGTAAAATATGTTGATGAAAAATAAGCACATTGCAGATTCATCAGATTAATTCAAGCCACATGGAAAACCCATTTATCCAAACCAAGCATGATTAAGAACTAGGAAATATAGCACTTGTATATGTTTCTCATGTATTAAGTGCAGCCAAATTCGATTTATTCCTCGCATGCTCATCCCGCACCACCTCCAGCTCCTTCACCCTGTCGGCGTGAACCAGAGCCTGGGCATCGAGCGCCTCCTTGTGCCTCTGCTCCAGCTCCTGGGTCTGCTGCACGATGAGCTTCTCCACATCCTCATCCTTGCCGCGGAGCATTGCGGCAAGCTTCTCCTCACGCGCGGCAAGGTCCTCCTCCTGGGAGTTCAGCGCGGCCTGGTGCTGGGTTTGAGCGGCCTCGACTGCACCGGCCAAGTTCTCCGCCGTCTCCTGGGCCTTCTCGATGTCGGCCCACTTCATGGTGAGCTCCACGTCGCGCTTGGCCAGCTCACCCTGGGCGACCTTCAGCTCCTTGCAAGCCTGGCGGAACCAAATCTGCGTCTCGGCGACGCGCACCTTGAGGTCCGCCTCTGCCTTGTCCACCGTTGCCATCCTGGACTTGGCCTTGTCCAGGCGGGCACGGTGGAGCGCCTGGAGCTTCCGGAAGTTGGCTCCCTGGAGAAGCCGCTCCTCCTAAGAAACGTTGCCACCGGTGCTCGGTTCGTCAACAACCTCGAGCCCGGCGACGGCAATCACCTCCTCGTCGAACACCTCTCCCTCAACTGGCGCCCTGGAGCTCGACGACCCTAGGAGGTGGACGAAAAGGTCGTCGGTCACCCTCAGATACCTGCTGGAGCCAGAGGCAGCGGAGGAGGAAGGCTGGTCATCAACCACCTCCTCCTCGGCAGCGGCTCTGCCGGCCTCCCCGGCAGGCCCCTTGCTGGGCTCCCCGGCAGGCCCCTTGGCGGCGTCCTCAGCAGCGCCCTTGGCGGCCTCCTCGGCGGCGATCTTCTCAGCCTCCGCCTTGGCAGCCTTGGCGATATCCTCGATGACGGTGTCCATGTCCTCCTGGTCCGCCGACGGGGGATTTGGATACCAAGGAGGGGGATAAGGCGAAGCCAAGACCAAGATTCAGAAAGAACAGAACAAGAACAGGGATGGAAGGCGAGCGACTTACCCATGCCGGGCTGGGAAGCAGAAGCCCCCTCCCCGCCAACATTTGGCGCCGAGGCGAAGCCACCTGCGCCCAGGTTCTCCTCCTCCTCCGTGTGCATGGGCTCGGTGCTTGGCGCCCTTGCCGGGGACGCCCCTCGGGGCGGCGTAGTCGATGGGGGCGGCATGTTGGGGGTAGCCCTCTGTGGCTCCTCCTGCTGCTGTCCTCCTCCTGCAACCGCGACAAGGTCAGTACCAAGAGATCGTGCCCCCAACACACATCGACGAGGGGTGAGCGGTGAACTTACGATGGGGGCTGTGCCGGGGGCTGTTGTTCGGGCTGCTCAACACCACCAGCGGTGTGCCGGAAGTGCCTGCTGGGGGCTGGCCGCTCGCCGAAGCCCTGGCCCTCTTCACCCTCTGGGCCAGTGTCTCCGCATCCCTGCAAAGATGAAGACGAATCAAGATAAGTGGCATGATCCGAGGAAACGGAGATGACAGAAAGGGACAAGATACTTACTCATCCTCCACCTCCTCCTCTGCTGCTTTCCTCTTCCTCCTTAGGCTGAGGGACCCGAAGTCAAAGGTGACCTTTGCATCGATGTCCATGTCGACGTCTGCCGGGGGAGGGGAGGGAGGCGGAGTCTGGACGCACTTGGACGAAGAGGAGGCAGATGCTTTCCCCTTCGTCACCGCGGCCTTCACCAATTTCTTTGCAGCCGCGGCCCTCATCTGGCGCGCGGACGCCTCCTGAGCTTCCCGGGGCTGCCCAACCCTGCCGAGCCGAACCGGCTCGCCAGAGGTGGCCCGCCGCAGGACTCGCCCTCTCCCCGTGGCCGGAGGGTCGACAGCCTCGGCCTCCTCCTCCGACGACTCGTCGACCACATCTTCGACAAGAGGGGCCCCGGTGCCGGCGCTGCTGGCCTCCCCAGCTGCCTCCGCCCACTGGGTGAGCTCCTTCTCCTCCGCCTCCGTCGCGGCCTTGTCCTCCATGCCGCCGGCATTGTCGGCCTCCTTGGCGAGCTCTGCCTCCACCGCCCTGGCGGCGATGTAGTCCAGCTCCGCCTGGGTGGTGTCCTGGACGAGCCGCGGCTCGTCGGTGACGTACCCGTCATGCAAGGTGTCGAAGAACTCCTGCACTTGAATTTCCTCCGGCTCGACCCAGCTCAGGTCAAGGCCATGCGCGTTGAAGTCCGGCATCATGGCGATGATGTCGGTCCGACGGGAGTTGTTTCTCAGCGGGACCACTCCCGCCGGCAACTTAAACAAGGGCCCCTTGGCGACCTTGCCAGCCTTTGCGGCGGCCCTCGCGGCCTTGCCGGACCGCTCGACCTCACCATCGCGGTTCATGTCGAGCTGAAAGAGCCGCTGGCAGAAGTGGGCAAGCCCCATCACTGTGAAGTTGTGGTCGAGGCCGGGGCCAAGCCTCATGATGTCGGCGGCATTCATGAAAAGCCAGGGCGGCCTCCCCTTGTTGTGCAGCGGAGCGATTCGGCGGCGGATGAAATCCGCCCCGATCATCTCAAGGGTGAGCCCGGCCTCGGTGAGGCGAAGAATCCTGGTGGTGGCGACCGTGAGCTTCGCATCGTCGGCATCAACATCGCTCCAGTCGCTCCGCCGAACCGGTGGCGCCTGGCGAACCCGGCAGAAATCTTGTGGATCATCCTCCTCAATCCAGCACCACCGGCCCCGCCATTCTTCCCACCTCTCCTTCTGAGCGCCCTCCGGGTATGCCCCCTTGGACCGTGGGATCCAGGCGACGCAACCGGAAATGGCGCCCCCCGGTTGGATCCGAGGGAAGAAGTAGTGGCGGAAAAGCGCCGTATTGGGATGCACCCCGGCGAAACCCTCGCAGAGGTGCGCAAAGAGAGCCATGCACGCCACGACATTTGGGGTAAAATCCAGAAGGTGGAAGCCGTAGGTGTGCATGACATCATTGAAGAAATCAGAGAAGGGGGGCAGAGACCACAAGAGAAGTAATCGACAAAGAATGGATACCAATTTGGGGCGGCCTCGGCGCAATTGGTGGGGATGACACGCGTGGCTGGATGCCCCGTCGTCTCTCCCCCCCCCCCCGTCTTGCACCCCCACAGGGGCTTGAAGCAGTCCCGGAGTTCAAACACGTCGATCGTCGAGGGGAAGTAGGCGAGTTGCGTCCGTCGCGCCGCCTGCTCACTCTCCGGCGGCTCCATCGCCCCGGCATCTTTGGCCACTCCCTTGCCCTTGGTGGATTTGGGAGCCATGGCGGCTGCGAGAAGCGAGGGGCGGAGGACAGTGAAGACGCAGCGACGGCGAGCAAAGGCGAAAAGCCCGAGAAAGAGGACGAAGGGGGGAGGCGACGGCTCTGAGATTGAAGAGGACGCAGGAAGGGGGGTAAAGTGAGGAGCGCGCCCATGGTTATCCCTTTTTATGGGGAAGGCGTGGGCCGCCTCCTTTCCCATTAACTGCGACGTGACGGATGCATGCGGGAACCGCCCCACGCATGACCCCCACATCACGCACGACCCCCCACGTCGCACGTTCAACGCGGGTCGTGGGGAAGCGTAGCGGACAAAACAGTTACTGCGGTAAAAATCCGCCTCGCCTGCCCGCGCACCGTTCTGGGCCTGGCCCAACAACGCGTCACGCTTATGTGTGGCCCAGGCCTGGGGGCTCCTGTCGGTGTACAAAAGTAGGGGCACTCCTTTGTACCCCTTTACTTGTGCACGGGCAGTCGGAGCCGCGCGCCACGGCCACACCTGGCAGGGCAAAGGAGGGAAGCCGGAGAAAAGCTGAAGCCTAAGACAAACAAGGCAACGCCAAGACCAAAAACACCAAAGAGCAGGAGGGCGAGGTGGACTCCCCCGGCAAGGCACTTGCCGGGGCAACTTGCCCAATGCCAGCAGAACGGGCCACCCTTGAGCCCACGGGTTCCAAACGCCGCCAACGAGTACGTTGGAACCAAGGCTCGGGAGGCACCTCTGTGGTGGCATGCAGATCTTTGTCAAGATCATAAACATGTGAGATCAGATGAGGACCAGAAGACGGCGACCCTCAGCGGGATCCCAGCCGAGGGAATCCACAAGACCCTCGGCAAGCGCCTTGCCGAGGACGACCGCAACGCCACGCCAAAACTCTTGCCGGGCCCCGGCAAGGCCCTTGCCGAGGACATCAGCGGGGAACAGCCAGGCCCGCGTCGACCAAGACTCCGCCAGCGTTCGCATGCAGCTGCCAGCACAACCAGCTGGGCAGGCACCTACGCGGCAACATGCGGCTTCCAAGCCAATTCAGCAAGCACCTGCGTGTTGGCATGCAGATCTTCGTGAAGACCCTACCACCGCGCCACCTCAGCTGCCTGCCTGCCTACATGGCGCCACATGCATCGCTGGCCTGGGCGCGTGTCGAAGCAAGGCGCGGCGGCGACGGACGGGACGGGCCTCGTTCTCGTTCCCCGATAAAGCTAAGGGACACCTAAGCGATGCATTAAATGCATCTTGTCATGTAATACGGGCGATAAGCTCGCAACACTGTAGACCTTTCCACCTCCTATGTGCCACTGTGGTGACCCCTTTTGCCTATAAAAGGAGGCCCGAGGCGACCAGGAGAGGGATTCGGCTCTTTTGGGCAAGTGACACCCCGTAGCTAGCTCAAGAACACAAGAACACTCAATATATCCACCAAAGCAGGACTAGGGTATTACGCATCCTCGCGGCCCGAACCTGGGTAAACGACCCGTGTGCTTCTTGTTAGACCTGCTCTTCTCACAACCCCGCGCCCGCCAACCGTAGAAGGGATTCCAGTGATCCCATAGGTGTCGTTTTCCACCGACAGCCATCTCTTTGGAAAAGGCTGCCACGAGTTGGGCGTGGGCGGCCGCTATCTGGGCTTGGACGGGCTCCGTCGTGGGTTGCCGACCGTTGTCGGAGAAGCCTTGTTCGATTTGTGCGGTGACCGCCATGAGCTAGGCGTGGGCGGCCTCGACATGGTCGTGGGCGGCCTCCATCAAGGCTAAGGCCGCCGCTGCAGAACGGACAACTGTTATGCCGCTCTCGCCAGTTGCTATCCCCGAGGCAGATGTTGCTGCCACCACCCAAGAAGCAACAGCGGCCGTTTGGGTTGCCTTGGCCGCCCAGTCTCAGATTGCGGCCACGCTCATGCACCTTGTTAGCATGCGCATGGCGGCTGTGGCCGCGCTCCCGCCGGAGTGGGCCGCCGAAGTTGCCCTCACGACTCGGGTCCACGTCCCCATCTTTCACCAGCGACGATTGAAAACTGAAATGATATTTGGGGAGCGAGCTAGTGTGCTTGACACGCCGGTTGTGGACTGTAGCCGACGCACGTTCTCGCGTAAGCAATAGGCGTATTATACACCAATGGGGGTCCAGGATATTTTGAAAATAAATTGTGTGGGATCTACTTAATTTTTCATCTTGATTTGAATTACATAATGGGGTCACAGCGGCAATGGACGGTGTTCGAATTGCTAGAACTTTTATCTGAAGTGAACATGCAACTATATGTGTGTCGTAAAAGAATTGGAATTATTCAGGGTTCGTTTGGACATTTTATACATTAAATTGGGTTTCTAGCCATTTTAGGTGCACAATTCAAAATTAAACTACATGCACATGCTCCAGTGCACCAACATGGGTTGTAAAATCATATATGTGTCCATGGGTTTATGTTTATGCCCCATGCAAGAAATGGGGATGAATTTCGAACACCACGGCACCGTGGCTCTCCGGCAAACGTTGAGGTACTTGCTTTTGTAATTCTAGTAAATCCAAAACCCGTCTGAAATTCATGAACCTTGGCATGCTATCATGGAATGGCATCAACATGCTGGGGTAAAAAATATTGTCCCATTTGGGGCAGGCAATGGTATAAGCTTCTCACAAACAAGAGCTTCTCAGAAGAAGCCTCATGGTCCTGTTAGGGAAATGTGTCACCTTTGTGGACAAAATGATATTCGTCGCCTCTTCTTCCTTTCAATTTTTTCCTGGTGTCAACATAGAACAACATGAGTGTCATGTTAAATTTTAGATTTTTTGGGGGATCGTTTGGACATTTTTATATGTTAACTGAGTTTTCTAGGCATTTATGTGCATAATTCAAAATTGAACTACATGCACATGCTCCAGTCCATAAAAATGGGTTGCAAAATCAAATGTTTGTCCTTGGTTGCAAGCTTAGGTCACATGCAAGAAATGAGAATGAATGTCAAACATCTTGACACTGTCACTCGGCCGCTAACATTGAGATACATGGTTTTAAAATTCTAGTAAATCAAAAACTTGTCTGAAATTCATGAAACTTGACATGATATCGTGGAACGGCATCGACATGCCGTGGTAAAAATATTGTTCCATTTGGGCCAGGTTTGGGTATAAGATTTTCTCACAACAAACCTGATGGTTTCGGTAGGGAACGTGCCACCTTGGGGGACGAAACAATATCTATTGCCTCTTCTTACTTTCAAAATTTTTCTCGTGTCAACATAGAACAACACGAGTGTTGTGTCAATTTTTGAGATTTTTCGGGGTTCGCTTGGACATTTTTATACATTAACTGATTTTCTATGCATTCATGTGCATAATTCAAATTTCAACTAAATGCACATGCTCCAGTGCATATAAATTGGTTCAAAATTGGAATGTGTGTCCTTGGATACATGCTTAAGTCCCATGCAAGAAATGAGAATGAATGTCAAACACCTTGCCACCGTCGCTCGACCGCTAACATTGAGATACATGTTTTTTAAATTCTAGTAAATCGAAAACGCGTCTGAAATTTATGAAACTTGACATGCTAGCATGGAACGACATCAACATGCAGTGGTAAAAATATTATCCCATTTGGGGCAGGTTGGGGGTATATAAGCTTCTCACAAACCAGAGCTTCGCTCAACAAGCCTCATGGTCATGGTAGGGAACGTTTCACCTTTCTGGACGAAACGATATCCGTTGCCTCTTCTTGATTTCAATTTATTTTCTAGTGTCAACCTAGAACAACATGAGTGTTGTGTTAATTTTAGGAATTTTTCAGGGCTCGTTTGGACATTTTTATACATTAACTGAGTTTTTTATGCATTTATGTGCATAATTCAAATCTGAACTACAGGCACATGCTCTAATGCATATAAATTGGTTGAAAATTAAAATCTGTGTCCTTGGTTGCATGCTTAGGTCCCATGCAACAAATGGGAATGCATGTCAAACACCCTGCCACCGTCACTCGGCCGCAAACATTGAGATACCTGGTTTTTTAATTCTAGTAAATCCAAAACTCGTCTCAAATTCATGAAACTTGGCATGCTATCATGGAGCGGAATCAACATGCCATGGTAAATTTTTTGTCGCACTTGAGGCAAGTTTGGGTATAAGCTTCTCACAAACCAGAGCTTCTCACAACAAAGCCTGATGGTTTCGCTAGGGAACGTTTCACCTTTCTGGACGAAACGATATTCGTTGCCTCTTCTTGATTTCAATTTTTTCACTAGTGTCAACATAGAACAACACGAGTGTTGTGTTGAATTTTGGAATTTTTTGGGCTTGTTTGGACATTTTTATACATTAACTGAGTTTTCAATGCATTTATGTGCATAATTCAAATTTGAACTACAGGCACATGCTCTAATGCATATAAATTAGTTGAAAATCAAATCTGTGTCCTTGCTTGCATGCTTAGGTCCCAGGCAAGAAATGGGAATGAAAGTAAAACACCCTGCCACCGTCACTCGGCCGCAAACATTGAGATACCTGGTTTTTAAATTCTAGTAAATCCAAAACTCGTCTGAAATTCATGAAACTTGGCATGCTATCATGGAGCGGAATCAACATGCCATGGTAAATTTTTTGTCCCACTTGGGGCAGGTTTGGGTATAAGCTTCTCACAAACCAGAGCTTCTCACAACAAGCCTGATGGTTTCGGTAGGGAACGTGCCACCTTTGGGGACAAGACGATATCCATTTCTTGTTATTGCTTTCAAAAAATTTCTAGTGTCAACATAGAACAACAGAGTGTTGTGTTAAATTTTGGAATTTTTTGGGGTTCGTTTGGACATTTTTATTCATTAACTGGGTTTTCTAGGCATTTTATGTGCATAATTCAAATTTGAACTACATGCACATGCTCCAGTGCATATAAATTGGTTGAAAAATCAAATCTGTGTGCTGGGGTGCATGCTTAGGTCCCATGCAAGAAATGTGAATGAATTTCAAACACCAGGGCACTGTTGATTGCCAGCAAAATGTTGAGATACTTTGTTTTTAAATTCTAGTAAATCCAAAACTCTTCTAAATTTCATGAAACTTGGCATGCTATCATGGAATTGCACGTCACAAGTTGTGGTATTTTTCGTGGCCATTTTGAGAGAAGGCGCACTCGAATAACAGCCAACGAAGGCATTTTGAAAAAATAGCTGCCACTTTAATATCTCAAATGTTTGTATAATTCAAATCGTGTCCGTTTTGTTAACCTTTCACGTGACACCACGTGTCTTGGTTTTGATGGCTATAGGAGGCGCCGTGCGGACAGCTGCTTGACTGAACGGGAGGCGTGCGAGCGCAGTCCGGTGCGCAGGCTGACCGAGAGGCGTGCAAGCTATCCTCCAATGTGCAGGCTCACCGGGAAGCGTGCGAGCTATACACTGCGCAGGCTCACTGGGAAGTGAGCCCTTTGACTTCCATGGCCGCCCACCTTCCTCTCCATTAATGGCGACCGAGCCGCTGTTTAATAGAGGCGGCCTTACTATTCGCCTCCCATTCCCGTCCCTCCCGTAGACCTCCACCAACGCCATGGCGCAGAAGGATCATCTGCCACTAGTCTTCAAGTTTGGTGAAGTCGACTCCGAGCGAGAGGAGATAGAAAATAAGGAGGAATGGGGCCTCATGGACATGGCCCTGAGCGAGCTGGCCGCGGCGGTTGCTGCCCCCGCTCCCATCCCAGCTCCCATTCCCGTGCCCGCGCTAGCGACCATCCCCGTAGCATTAACGGGCTGGTCGCCGAGCACTATCGCAGAGCTGGAAGCCGCGGGCATCAGTGAGGTCTCCGAGGACCCGCGGGCTCGTGTACATGCCTGCGCCAGCACCCGTGCCCATGCCCGTGCGCGCCCCTCCACCCACCGTGGCGCCGGTCCCCGTGCGTTTGGCTGCACCCGCTGCGCCCCATGCCCCTGCGCGCGTGCCCCTCAGCAGCATGGGACACCGCCGTCACGCAACGACATGATGTTTGATTTACAAGTGAAGAACATTCTATGCTACCTTGAAGACTTCAACAACGGCGTCCCGGAGGACGACAACGACAACGACGGCGTGACACGCTGCCTCCGCCGCCATCGGAAATATTTTTTGGGGGTTTAATACTGTATCTCGATCATATGAATATAAATTCATAGTGTGACTGAATGAAAGATATGGTTTGAACGAACTTGCATTTTTCTCTCTTAATGTACAAACTTATCAAACGATTTTCTGTTGAAAAAAACATCAATGGTTTTTAAATATAAAACACTCATCAAAAACGTTTTAGTTAGAACACCCATATGCAAACCGATAGCTTCCCTAGGAAGCCAAGGGAAAATGTGCCGAGCAGGATTTGTGCAGCTCTTGATCGCAAACGTTTTAGATAAAACACCCGTATGCAAAGTGAGAGCTATGATCTTCCCACATAAGTCAAGGGAAAATTCGCAGCTCAGGATTTGTGCATCCCTTCAACGCAAACGGTTGTTTTAGATGACCCGTGTGCAACCATGTACAAACAATTTGGTAAGATTTGCATCTGTCATATTGGGTATGTTGCCATTTGTCAAACCGGAAAGATCGACATTTGTTGATCTAGTAACATTGCCATTTGTCAACCTTGTCACACTGCGATTTGTCAAAATATGCAGCTAAAAATCACTAGCACTATCTAATTTTTGCAACTAAAATTCAATAATTAAGCACAAATTTCATTCATAGATTAAGCAGTCGTTCTTTATACAAACAGTTCAACTCGACACCTGAACCGACCAAACTTTTCCCCAATTGTTGCCAACCACGTACTGAAATAGCTAGTTCAACTATATATACTAGCTAATTTTAAGTACGTTGTACAGTTCCACCACATCTATAGTTAGATGAACTGAACAAAATAGCCCCTAAATACTACTACTACTATGGAGGGGCTTTGTACTACTTCCGGCAGCCTCTCCTCTGCCGAGCGCGCTCAGTAAGAGGAAGAGGAGGAGGAGCCTACTGACGAGCTGGACAACTGCAATACGGTGCCTGACGCTGCTGCACCTTCAGCGACGCTCACCTCGTACACCCTCTGCCGCTCCATATGACCTCTCACGAAGCAGCTGGACTGCATGTAGATCTCCTGATTCCTCGCCTCTGCATCGGCGTGTGCTGCGCCCACGACTGCGGTAAGGCTCTTTGCGTGCTCGACGAGCTCCCCTCCTCCCGCAGGAACTCGATGTAGCCCGCAAGGTCGCTGACACACGTGCGGGCCTCCACCACCGCCTCCCTCCTTCGGGCGGCGATGGCGGAGCGGGTGATGATCCTAGCGGTCGACGGTGGGCTGGCGGCCACGGCGGCCGACGATGGGGTGGTGGCCACGACCACCACCTCCCGCCTTTGGCCGCGGTGGCGGAGCGGGTGATGGCCATAGTGGCCGGCAGTGGGGTGGCGGCCACGACGGCCACCTCCCGCCTTCGGGTCGCCACGGCGGAGTGGGCGATGGCCTTGGCTTTCTACGGTGGTGTGGCGGCAATGGCGGCCGGCAACAGCTGCTGACGGGCAGCAGCGGCGGAGCGTGTGGTGGGTGTTCCGCGCACACCCAACAGGGACGCCACGCGCACTACAATACGCCTGGGACTGCACCGCCGCCGTGGTGTAGCCTCACAGCTAGAGCTGTCCTTTGATGACGGTGGAGTGGCTAAGCGACGACGAAGGACCAGTGCCATTGGCGATTATGGGAGAAGCAGACGAGATAAGCTACATGGAGGGAGGGGAAAATGCGATGCAGGACTCGCCGGCGGTGAGGGTTTATATAGTAGGCTGGTAAGCATTGGGATTTTGGGGGATTTCACCGAGTCGGGCGGGAAGCTTGCGCGGGAACCTGCGCGGTTGCGTAGGAATGAGCTGACCACCGTTCGGCCAAAAGAACGCCCCCCCCCCCCCGCGCTGCTCAAGCTTGCGCTCGAAGCCGTCTGCGGCAGCGGGGTGACAAGACATGCGAGAGGATGACGAAAGGACACTCACACATACGGTTAATAAAAAAACATTTGTGATTTATTACCTCCTATACCCTCGTCCTGGTTTATAAGTAGGATTTAACTAATAAAATATGAATGCATGTCACCAAAGATTATATCGTTGGATTCGTATTTGAACATAGTTTCCAGTTATATAATTTTTGAAACATGCATTAACATTTTGTTGGTTGAATTTAAGGTTATATACTAGCAAGCGTTTTCCCACAATACACACCGCTTATTCCATCACAAACAGCTCGGATGGATCGACTCTATTCCACGTGTCGCACACGCAACTCTAATATGATTCGTTCTTGATGTCTTCGAAATCGCTCGCACAGTTCGTCTTATTTGCCACGTATCACTGTGCCGGCCTCTGCTCGCGTCCCTCGGCAAGCTCTGCTCGCCGTTAGGCGCCGTGTCGCGCTTTGCTCGCGTCCGTCGGCGCGCTCGGCTTGTGGACAACTTTTCCTTGCGTGTTCAACTTCTATATGCATATATATGGTTGCTCGTTGTTGAGGCGACCGCAGAGCGCTCTGCTCGCGTCCCTCCTCGCGCGCTCTGCCAGCGGTTGGGCCTGCGCGTTGCATCGCACGCGTTGCCACGCGATGCAGTTACATGCGGCACGATGGAGTCATGCGCTGCAAATTAGAACTGCCATCAGGGCATGCCAATATTCCAGGCAGTCGAGCTTCCCCTTTAATTACCGCAGCCATTATAACCTTAGTCTCTTCAACCTTTCGATCGCGCCCCACAACACAAAAAGCACACCAACGACGATACATAGAGAGGGGATGTCTAGCGGCGCTCGAATGGAGTTCGACGAGCATATAGGACCCAATTCCATATCCAACATCTGCAACTTCCAAGTTTTTTGTGAAGTATATCTTGGAGAAGAGCCGAGTCTGCTGCTCTTCAGAGAGCTGTTCTATTTGAACCGCCAAACCGAGTGCGCGAACGGTCGAAGTCTGGAGTTAGGCGGCATCTCCATCCAACGGCGCAGGGATTGTCTGTTCCCTTATGCAGAACCGCCAAGTCACCCCAAGGACTGGAACATGACTTGGTTCTACTGCCAAGACACGTCCCCGGCTGATGAGAGCCCGCTGCCCGGCTTTCGCCCAACGCGCCTGGAGCCAACTCATCCATTATCCGACAAACTGACTGCCGCAGAACGCCAGCCTCTGCTTCCAACGATCAACAAGATCAAAGCCCTGCTAGGCAATGGTCTGAACGGAATTGACCTGGTCCGGGTCTGGATCTCATGGCGGGTGATCCCATTGAGCCGCCGCCCCGGCTTAATGTGTGAGTACACCGGGCGAAAGGATGACCCGCAGAGGCACAGTCGCAATGATCTTCCAGAAGACATTGCTGAAGAAGAGACCAAGGCTCTTTTAAACGAGAGCCTGGCAGACTGTGGAAGAATCGGGCTAGCCCCGTTCTGCAAGACCAATCCAGCCCCAGCGGTAAGCCGCTGACTTTAACCTTTCCATTTTGTTTTACCTGTCATCTTACTAAGAGCTCATTACTGTATTTCTCAGGCTGATGATAAATTCTGGCGGGTCAAGTATGACCACGAGACGGCCAAGAAAGCCAGGAAGGCGAAGAAAGCCGCCAAGAGAGCCGCCCCTCGCAAAAAGGGAAACAGACCCACTGCTTCGGAGCTGCTGCAATTAAGCGATAGCTCCGAATCAGAGGTAACCCTTAAATCTTTTAAATTCTTGCAGTATATGTTGTCTGATGCTGTCCGCCTTATCAACACTTGCTTATTGACAGGATGACACCGGCGCCAGTAACCCGGTGGTCGAAGAGGTAACATCACTTTCCTCCGGCTCGGAGCCTTTACCACAGCTGAAAGTCCGAAGGGTAACCCGGAAAGTAAGCTTTTCCCATCGATTAGCTCACCGAGACCCTCAATTTCTTTTGAAGCAGCAGGTTCACGAGAGCCGGCGTCACACCCGGGCCCGCAAGGACACCGACCTCTCCACTGGGTTACCCGACGCAACGAGGAAACGCCGCACTGAGGTTTTTTCTCACCTATACCCTTTTCATCCGTTGGCGGGTGTCATCCGTCAGCCACTCAACTCTTCTGACTCCAATTACCAGGAGACCTCCCCCTCCTCGGGTGACTCCATGCAGTCAAGTCTGCCGGCCTTCAAGACTGCCCCCGGGTAATAACAATCTCCTTACATTATCTGTCTGTACTTACCCTTTGTATGCCTAACACTTCTGCCTTTTCAGTGCCCAGGCAAAGCTCACCAAAAGAGTAAAGAAGACCAGGTCAGCCGGAGTGCCCGACCTGCCTGAGCCGGAGGCGACGGCTCAAGAGCCGCCAGTCGCCTCCACCCCTGAAGCTACCATTCCCATGGATACGGCGCCTGAAGCCCCACCAGCTAATGACCCGGACGTGGTAATTACCCGGACGGAGTTTGTTGAGCCGGGAAGGCCGACCGCGCTGGCCAAATGCTCCGCAAGGGGGAGTTGCTACAACCCCACCGGGTGAATCTGGATCTCTCCAGCTACACCGACCTAAGTATTGGAGAACTCGTCTCAGGCTATATCAGCCAGGTTCACAAGAGCCGGGACGCCGAGATCGCCATGGTCAACCAGATCCAACACAAATCTGAGGTAACCTTCTGCTGTTCTCTTACTTTCCGCATAGTGATCCTTGCCATTCTAGCCCCCAAGTCTAGGACTTATACTTGAATATGTTGTAGACTTTAGACTCTGGCTTACTGAACTGAGCCGGCCGTACATAGATAGATACGTTCAATATGCATTAGCCCCCAAGTGCCAAGTGTCTTTGCTTGGAAAGCGCTTGGGACTTTATAGGATGACTGTTAATAACCCGGAAATATATGCAGGCTGTTGGCAAGAAATTAGAGTCAGACCTGGCGGATCTCAAGAGCCGGCTGAAGGCACAAGAGGTGGAGACCCGGAAGGCAAATGCCAAGTTTGTCTCCAGCATCGCCGCTCAGGAAAAGTTGAAGACTGAATTCGACGCTGAGCGGAAGGCCTGGGCTGAGGAGAAAACTGCACTGGTGACCCGGGCAGAACAGGCGGAGAAAGCCCTTACTGAGAAGACCGCTGAGCTCTCCGGTCTAAAGCGCCAAGTGTCCCAAATGGTAGCTGCCATCTTCGGTAAGTCGCCTCACCGGCTTTCATTCACATTGGAATGTTTACATCTCTTAACTCATCCTTACCACCGGGTCATCTGATGTTGTTTAAACAGGTTCCAGAAGCGCCAACTTGAACCACTGCGTGGTCACCAAGTTAAAGGCCGTGTACACCCTGGTGGAACAGCTCTACACCGGGTCACAGCGGGCTTTAGCTGTGGTGGCCCTGTCGAATGAAGTGCCGACTCATCTGGCCGAAGTCCTGCGCCGGCTCGCAGTTCTGCCGCAGCGGATCCAGGAGCTACGACGAGCATCCGCGAGATCCGGAGCAATCGCCGCACTGAGCCGGGCCAAAGCCTTCTTGCCGGAGCTAGACCCGGCAGACATCGCCCTGGGTTATCCCAGCCTGAAAGAAGACGGCTCAGCGTTCGACCAGAAGGACTTCGCGGCTTGTGTGAAAGCTGTGCGCCCGGTGGCCACCATCATCGGGAACGACACCGATTTAACCAAGTATCAGCCGGGATACAACGCGGAGAATCAGAGGATTCCAACCCCTCGCTATGAAGCCATCAATCTGATTCCTCCGGCTCGCCAGCACACCTTTGCCCCGGAGATTAACCCAGACGGGTTAATTGACGAAGAAGCTCAGTTCGAGGCTCTCAGCGGCATCAACTGGAAGTCGTCGACCTTCGAAGCCTTGGGATCAGCCGAAGCAGAAGATGAGCCGGGGACTTCAACTCAGCAGGCGTCATAAACCGGCTAGCGGCTCACCAAACAACGCCCATCCTTGAAACTTTGAAAGATTTTTGTAATAGAGTAGGTGCAACAATTTATCTCTGCCGTGCCATCGTGCACGTAATGAATGCTGAAATCCTTTGAAGTCATTCTTTTGATGCTCCTCCGGGTCGGAATTATCCCTTTGTCCTTCTCAACCTTAAAGAGTGCCTTTAAATATCTGCATAGAAAGGCAAATTACAGGTCGCAAAGCGGCTTACCGCCCTGAGAATCAGGTGTTTGAGATGGATAACCCGGGATACGAACCAAAAAAGATCGGTCCTTAACTATACTCGAACATAGCTGTGATGACACACTTAACAGCCTGTAAGCATACTTCCGGTTTAAATAGCCCGGGTAGCACGGTTGGTACCTTAACTCGAATTTATTTGTCTTGATGACATCCATGATGCTCAACTAACAAGATAAACCAAAATTAAATCGGCAAGTGAAACCCGGCAGTACATACTTTGACATGATCAAAGCGAGTTTGGTAAAACATAGAAACTTAAGGGCTTCCGGTTCGAATACGACCAGAAACTCGGTCCAAAGGGGTTAAGCTAAGATTCGGATACGATCATATAGCCCCCAGTGGGTTTGGCGATGCCAATCAAGAGGGTATCGACAGCTATGTTCTCTTTGGTTCGAATACGACCCATGTTTGAACAGGAAGCCCCCAAGTGATTCTAAAAATTTGTTTAACGACGCTGATTCGAATACGATCCACGTCGGTTCTCAGAGGGGTTACACTATGATTCAAATATGACCAGAGGCAACTTCCCAATGAGCTCGGCACTTTGCCAATCAAATGGGTATCGACAGCTATGTTCTCTTTGGTTCGAATACGACCCATGTGTGAACAGGAAGCCCCCAAGCGACTTTTTACTGCTTACAGCTAGATTCGAAGATGATCATAAGCCGGATCTTCTGTAAGTCAGCATGTAACAACACACATTTTTGGAAGAGAGCAAAGGACAGAGGTCCTGCTTTATTGCTTTATCATAATATATACATGGCTGAGATAAATATGTACATCACAAGAGTCGGAAGCTCAAGTGTAGTAAGGCCGAAGCTGAGCTATGTTCCACGGCCGACGGGTCTCCTCCTCAGATTTACGTGAGTCCTTATGCTCCCGGATATCAATGAGGTAATATGACCCGTTGTGCAAGTTCTTGTTGGTAAACCCGGGATTTGACCCGGCGGCTATGATAACGGCGCAGGTCTTGTTGGTAAATCGCTGAATGGGCGGCTGCCACATCACGCTGTTCGTCCAGCAAGTCCAGAGCATCTCGGCGCGCCTGTTCATTATCCGTCTCAACATAAGCCGCCACACGAGGTGAATCATGACGGATGTCGCTGGGGAGAACTGCTTCTGCTCCATAAACCATGAAGAAAGGCGTGAAGCCTGTAGACCTGTTAGGAGTAGTGTTGATGCTCCATAAAACGGAGGGCAACTCCTCCACCCAACAACCTGGCGTCCGTTGCAAAGGGACCAAGAGCCGGGGTTTAATGCCCTTCAGAATCTCCTGGTTAGCTCTCTCAGCTTGACCATTGGATTGGGGGTGTGCCACTGAAGAGACATCAAGCCGGATATGCTCTCTTTGACAAAACTCCTCCATGGCGCCTTTGGACAGATTAGTGCCGTTGTCTGTTATGATGCTGTGTGGAAAGCCGAAGCGGAAGATCACCTTTTTCATAAATTGAACCGCCGTGGCTGCATCGCACTTGCTAACTGGCTCAGCTTCCACCCACTTCGTGAATTTGTCCACTGCCACCAAGAGGTGGGTCTTCTTATCCTTGGACCGTTTAAAAGGCCCGACCATATCAAGCCCCCAGACCGCAAAGGGCCAAGTGATCGGGATCATCCTCAATTCCTGAGCCGGCACATGAGCCCGTCGGGAGAACCTTTGGCAGCCATCACATTTACTGACCAAGTCCTCTGCATCAGCGTGAGCCGTCAGCCAATAAAAACCATGACGGAAAGCCTTGGCCACAAGAGATTTTGAACCGGCATGATGGCCACAATCCCCTTCATGGATCTCGCGCAAGATCTCTTGACCTTCCTCAGGGGAGATACAACGCTGGAATGCCCCTGAAACACTGCGATGATGCAACTCGCCATCGATAACAATCATTGACTTAGCCCGCCGGGTTATTTGCCTGGCCAGAATTTCATCCTCAGGCAACTCTCCCCGGGTTATATAAGCCAGATATGGCATTGTCCAGCCTGGTGTGATATGAAGAGCCGCCACCAGTCGTGCCTCCGGGTCAGGGATAGCCAAGTCCTCCTCTGTAGGCAACTTAACCGAAGGGTTATATAGGACATCCAGGAAAGTGTTAGGCGGCACCGGCTTTCGCTGAGAGCCGAGCCGGCTTAAAGCATCAGCCGCCTCATTCTTCCTGCGGTCAATGTGCTCCACTTGGTATCCCTGAAAGTGCCCGGCAATGGCATCAACCTCGCGGCGATAAGCCGCCATTAGAGGATCCTTAGAATCCCAGGTGCCTGATACTTGTTGAGCCACCAAGTCTGAGTCACCAAAACACCTCAGCCGGCTTAAGCTCATCTCCTTAGCCACCCGAAGACCGTGGAGCAAAGCCTCGTACTCAGCTGCATTATTAGTGCAAGGAAACATCAACCGTAGCACATAATGGAACTTGTCACCTTTAGGGGAAGCCAAGACCACACCAGCCCCCGAGCCCTCCAGCTGCCTGGACCCATCAAAGTGAATAGTCCAATAAGTGTTATCCGGCTTTTGCTCGGGTACTTGTGACTCTGTCCAATCATTGATGAAATCTATCAAGGCCTGAGACTTAACAGCAGTGCGTGGCACATATTTGAGGTCATGAGGTCCAAGTTCTATAGCCCACTTAGCAATTCTCCCTGTAGCCTCTCTGTTCTGGATAATATCACCGAGAGGGGCGGAACTGACCACAGTGATGGGATGCCCTTGAAAGTAATGCTTAAGCTTCCGGCTCGCCATAAATACCCCATATACGAGCTTCTGCCAATGCGGATACCGCTGCTTGGACTCAATGAGCACCTCACTGACATAATAAACCGGCCGCTGAACCGGATGTTCCTTACCTGCCTCCTTGCGCTCCACCACAATAGCCACGCTGACAGCTCGTGCGTTTGCCGCTACATACAGTAGCAAGGGCTCCTTATCAACCGGAGTAGCAAGGACGGGGGGCTCTGCCAGTTGCTTTTTCAAATCCTCGAAGGCGGTATTAGCTGCATCATTCCAGACAAAGTTATCAGTTTTCTTCATCAATTGATATAAAGGCATAGCCTTCTCACCCAAACGGCTTATAAACCGGCTTAACGCAGCGATGCGACCCGCCAAACGCTGAACGTCATTTATACATGCCGGCTGAGCTAGAGAAGTGATAGCTTTGATCTTCTCTGGGTTAGCCTCAATGCCCCTGTCAGAAACCAAGAAGCCCAATAGTTTGCCTGCAGGAACACCAAAAACACATTTGGCCGGGTTAAGCATCATCTTATAGACCCGGAGATTGTCGAAGGTTTCCCTTAAGTCATCTATCAGGGTTTCCTCCTTGATGGATTTAACCACAATGTCGTCCACGTAAGCGTGAACATTGCGCCCGATCTGCTTATGAAGGCAATTCTGCACACAACGCTGGTAAGTCGCCTGTGCACACTTGAGTCCAAAGGGCATAGACACATAGCAGAAGGCTCCAAAGGGAGTGATGAACGCCGTCTTCTCCTGGTCCTTAACTGCCATCTTAATCTGATGATACCCGGAATAAGCATCCAAGAAACTTAAGCGTGCACAACCTGCCGTGGCGTCAATGATTTGATCGATACGGGGGAGAGCAAAAGGATCAGCCGGACACGCCTTGTTCAAGTCCGTGTAGTCCACACACATCCGCCAGGTGCCGTTCTTTTTAAGTACGAGCACCGGGTTAGCCAACCACTCTGGGTGAAGAACCTCAACAATGAACCCGGCCGCCAAAAGCCGGGCCACTTCTTCACCGATAGCCTTCCGCCTCTCTTCGTTAAACCGTCGAAGGAACTGTCTGACCGGCTTAAATTTTGGATCCACATTGAGAGTGTGCTCAGCGAGTTCTCTAGGTACACCTGGCATGTCAGAAGGTTTCCATGCAAAGATGTCCCTATTCTCACGGATGAACTCGATGAGCGCGCCTTCCTATTTCGGGTCCAGATTTGCACTGATGCTGAACTGCTGAGACGAGTCACCTGGAACAAAATCAACAAGTTTAGTCTCATCGGCCGATTTAAACTTCATTGCTGGTTCATTCTTCGTGGTTGGCTTTTTCAGAGAGGTCATATCTGTTGGGTCAACATTGTCTTTATAAAATTTCAACTCTTCTGTGGCACAAACAGACTCTGCATAAGCCGCGTCACCTTCCTCACACTCCAGAGCCACCTTCCGGCTGCCGTGAACTGTAATGGTCCCATTGTGACCCGGCATCTTGAGCTGTAAGTACACATAACACGGCCGTGCCATGAACTTGGCGTAAGCCGGCCGTCCGAATATAGCATGGTATGGACTTCTTATCTTGACCACCTCAAAGGTCAACTTCTCCACCCTGTAGTTGTTCTCATCACCAAAAGCCACTTCCAATTCGATCTTGCCGACTGGATAAGCCGATTTACCGGGTACCACACCATGGAAGATAGTATTTGACTGGCTGAGGTTCTTATCAACTAGCCCCATACGACGGAAAGTCTCATAATAGAGGATGTTGATACTGCTGCCTCCATCCATGAGTACCTTTGTGAATTTATAGCCTCCCACCTGAGGAGCCACTACTAAGGCCAGGTGGCCCGGGTTATCCACCCGGGGAGGGTGATCCTCCCTACTCCACACTATGGGCTGCTCCGACCACCGTAAGTAGCGTGGAACCGCCGGCTCAACAGAATTAACAGCCCTCTTGTGAAGCTTCTCGTCTCGTTTGCACAAACTAGTGGTGAACACGTGATACTGTCCACCGCTAAGTTGCTTCGGGTTGGTCTGATAACCCCCCCTGTTGCTGTTGATTGAAGCCCCCTTGACCGTTCTGAGGACCGGAATTTGACCCGCCACCCGGGCCATGAGAGCCGCCAGCGCCGGAGCCGTCTGCGCCTGGGCCGCCGCCCGGGCCATTGTAGTTTTTAAAGGCCTTCATGATAGCACAATCCTTCCACAGATGAGTCGCTGGCTTCTCTCTAGAGCCGTGTCTCGGACAAGGTTCATTCAACAGCTGCTCCAGAGAAGGTCCTGACCCGCCGCCTCGGGGAGGGGGCCTCCCCTTGCGTCGCTGGTTGTTGCCTTGGGTGTTGGCTACGAACTCCAGGCTTCCATCGGCCTTGCGCTTGCATCCTCCTTGATTCCCCGGGTTAAACTGAGGGCTCTTTCCATTGCCGTTCTTCTTTCCCTTCCCTGTCCTTTCATCATCTGAAGGGGGATCCTTGGTACCATCGGAATCAGCGTATTTGACAAGAGCCGCCATTAGTGTACCCATATCCGTGCAGTCACGTTTAAGCCGCCCAAGCTTCATCTTTAGGGGCACAAAACGACAATTCTGTTCTAACATCAAGACTGCAGAGCCGGCGTCCATCTTATCTGATGAATGTATGATCTCCTTGACCCGGCGAACCCAATGGGTCGTGGACTCGCCCTCCTGCTGCTTACAGTTAGTCAAATCCACAATTGACATAGACTGCCTACAGGTATCCTTGAAGTTTTGAATGAACCGGGCCTTCAGCTCGGTCCAAGACCCAATGGAGTTCGGTGGCAGCCCTTTTAACCACGTGCGGGCAGTTCCATCTAACATCATGGTGAAATATTTGGCCATGGCCGCCTCGCTGACCTCTAGCAGTTCCATGGCCATCTCATAACTCTCAATCCACGCCGCGGGCTGTAAGTCAGCTGTATAGTTAGGCACCTTCCTAGGGCCCTTGAAATCCTTAGGTAAACGTTCATTACGGATGGCCGGCACCAAACAAGGGACACCCCCGGTCCTGGTAGAAATACCCACATCAACGGACGCCGTTGGATAAGCCGGGGGGGTCTGATAAGCCGTCAATTGCGGCACCTGCTCCGCCTCTTGCCGTGCTTGGTCTGCGGCGTAGAAGGTTCCAACATGAGCCGGGCCATGGCGTCGGACATTACTTGAGCCGGTCGCCGAGACCATGTGCCGGCTGTAGCTCGGGCTCTGGCCTGGGCGAGGAGTTGAGTGGATCCTGTCCCGGCTGTAGGAGTACGCCTCTTGCTGCGCTAGGGCCGTCTGCAGGAGTTCCCTGACCCGGCGGGTTTCCACGGCTGCCGGAGAATTGCCGTCAACGGGAAGAGCCGCCAGTCGTGCTGCCGCTGCTACCATGTTCTCCAGCGGGTTATCGTAACGACCCGGGGGTATTGGCACATACTGAGGCGGGGCAGGGGGCGCCTGGGGAGGCCCCATTACTAGTGGCTGAATAAGGGGTCCCGACCCGGGCGCAATGACACCTGGTGGGTTACTGGATCCCGCACCCGGCGTGTTGAATAGATTGCGGGGATCGTAAACCGGCGGGAGTCGAGACTGGGCCTTCTGATGCCTCCTTCTCATGACCTCGTTGGCCGCGTTCTGATCCATCGTGAGTTGGAAGGACTGCGCCTGAATCAACTGAGCCCGGGCGTCGAGAGCCGCCCGCTCCGCCGCCAGCCTGATCCCTTCTGCTGCAAGATCTTCTTTTGCTTTCATCAGATCCAATTTTAACTGTGCCACCTCCGCGTCATGCTGGGCTTGATCTGCCGGGTCAACCGTGGCAGTTAACAGGGCCGTCATCTTATCTGTGAGATCCATCAGCACCTGAGCCGGGGAAGGCTCCGGATTTTCTGATCCGGTAGCGGGGTTCTGAACAGGCTGCGCACCAGCCATAAAAACTCCGACCTGACTTGGCGGCTCAAAAAGGTCCGGAATACTGTTGCCATCGGAATAACTCATGAGCCTGCCATCTTGAAGTTGGTACAACGAGTTTGACTCATCAGCGGCCGACTCGCCGTCAGAGCCGGCGGCCGCCTCATCCCCAGACCCAGATGGATCGGAGGGCCTTCCATGGATGCATCCCACAAAAGCGCGTTTTAAGGCAGGCCGGGCCCGGGCGGATCGGGCGCGCTGAGCCGTTTCGATGAGATCAGCGCAGAGACCCGGCTCGGGGCCCGGCTCACCAATCTTGCCAATGAAGACATGAATTCCGCCAAAGGGGACCCGGTACCCGTACTCCACTGAGCCGGCGTCGGGGCCCCAGTCCGCGTCGTCGATGTAGAGCCTGCCGCGACGACTCTTGGTCATCTGGCCCACAGCGTATCCCTTGAGCCCTTCGAAGCTGCCCTTCAAGAACTCAAATCCACCGTGCGCTGGCCCCACGGTGGGCGCCAACTGTCGTGGAATTGTCACGGCAGATGTCCTCGGGCTAGGACTTAATCGTGGAGCCATCGCAACTAGGAAGCTTGAAGGGGTTATGCGGGACAAGGAACACGAGGGTTTATACTGGTTCGGCCCCTTACGGTGAAGGTAAAAGCCTACGTCCAGTTCGAGGTGTTATTGGTTAGGGTTATGATCGCCAGGGAACTAAACACTTATCCCGGCTCTCGGAGAGATTGTTGTCGTCCCCAAACCGCTGCCGGGTCGTCCCTTTATATAGGGAGGCTGACGCCCAGCAGCCCTTAGAGTCCCGAGCCGGCTCATAAGAGTGTCCGGCTCGGGCTCTAAAACAATACTTGCCTTACACTATAAGTCTACTATAACAATGATTGTAACTACGGGCCTTAAGCCATATCCGGGTCTCAGCCCATCTCTGGCCCATTATCCTGAAACTTAGCTCCGGGCTTCTGGTAATGATCCTTAGGGTAACCCGGCCATCCTGGCGGGTGACTCCAAGGTCTATATCCTCAACAAGACCCATACGAGGGAGAGGGATCTCTCGGTGGTTTACACCATCAACCCGGCCATGGTGGACGACTACATCAACATCGTTGAGCAGTTGCTTGCTCGAGACAAGTACAAGGTGGTCGGCATCGACCTCCAGTACACCACCGGTCGTCCCAAAATAGATTAGAAGGTTGCCGTCACCCAGTTGTGCGTGCGCCATTAATGTCTACTACGCAACCTTCTCCTTGTAGACGTTGTTGGGCCTCCAAGTGCAGAGGTTTGTAGGACAGTAGAAAATTTCCCTCAAGTGGATGACCTAAGGTTTATCAATCCGTGGGAGGTGTAGGATGAAGATGGTCTCTCTCAAGCAACCCTGCAACCAAAACAAAGAGTCTCTTGTGTCCCCAACACACCCAATACAATGGTAAATTCTATAGGTGCACTAGTTCGGCGAAGAGATGGTGATACAAGTGCAATATGGATGGTAGATATAGGTTTTTGTAATATGAAAATATAAAAACAGCAAGGTAGCAAGCGATAAAAGTGAGCGTAAACGGTATTGCAATGCTAGGAAACAAGGCCTAGGGTTCATACTTTCACTAGTGCAAGTTCTCTCAACAATAATAACATAATTCGATCATATAAATATCCCTAAACATGCAACAAAGAGTCACTCCAAAGTCACTAATAGCGGAGAACAAACGAAGAGATTATTGTAGGGTACGAAACCAACTCAAAGTTATCCTTTCTGATCAATCTATTCAAGAGTCCGTAGTAAAATAACACGAAGCTATTCTTTCCGTTCAATCTATTATAGAGTTCGTACTAGAATAACACCTTAGGACACAAATCAACCAAAACCCTAATGTCACCTAGATACTCCAATGTCACCTCAAGTATCCGTGGGTATGATTATACGATATGCATCACACAATCTCAGATTCATCTATTCAACCAACACAAAGAACTTCAAAGAGTGCCCCAAAGTTTCTACCAGAGAGTCAAGACGAAAACGTGTGCCAACCCCTATGCATAGGTTGATGGGCGGAACCCGCAAGTTGATCACCAAAACATACATCAAGTGAATCAACAGAATAACCCATTGTCACCACGGTTATCCCACGCAAGACATACATCAAGTGTTCTCAAATCATTAAAGACTCAATCCGATAAGATAACTTCAAAGGGAAAACTCAATCCATTACAAGAGAGTAGAGGGGGAGAAACATCATAAAATCCAACTACAATAGCAAAGCTCGCGATACATCAAGATCGTATCACCTCAAGAACACGAGAGAGAGAGATCAAACACATAGATACTGGTACATACCCTCAGCCCCGAGGGTGAACTACTCCCTCCTCGTCATGGAGAGCGACGGGATGATGAAGATGGCCACCGGTGAGGGATCCCCCCTCCAGCAGGGTGCCGGAACAGGGTCCCGATTGGTTTTTGGTGGCTACAGAGGCTTGCAGCGGCGGAACTCCCGATCTATTATGTTCCCCGAAGGTTTTTAGGGTATATGGGAATATATAGGCGAAAGAAGTCGGTAAGGGGAGCCACGAGGGTGGAGGGCCCGCCCAGGGGGGTGGGCGCGCCCCCTGCCTCGTGCCCTCCTTATTGATCCCCTGACGTGCACTCCAAGTCTCCCGTATTGCTTTCTTTCCAAAAATAACTTTTCCGAAGGTTTCATTCTGTTTGGACTCCGTTTGATATTCATTTTCTGCGAAACACTGAAACAAGGAGAAAAACATAAACTCGCACTGGGCTCTGGGTTGATAGGTTAGTCCCAAAAATAATATAAAAGTGTATAATAAATCCCATAAACATCCAAAACACATAATATAAGAGCATGGAACAATAAAAAATTATAGATACGTTGGAGACGTATCAGCATCCCCAAGCTTAATTCCTGCTCGTCCTCGAGTAGGTAAATGATAAAAACAGAATTTTTGATGTGGAATGCTACCTAACATAATTCTCAATATAATTTTCTTTATTGTGGCAAGAATATTCAGATCCATAAGATTCAAGATAAAAGTTTAATATTGACATGAAAATAATAATATTTCAAGCATACTAACAAAGTAATAATGTCTTCTCAAAATAACATGGCCAAAGAAAGCTATCCCTACAAAATCATATAGTCTGGCTATGCTCTATCTTCATCACACAAAATATTTAAATCATGCACAACCCCGATGACAAGCCAAGCAATTGTTTCATACTTTTGATGTTCTCAAACCTTTTAAACTTTCACGCAATACATGAGCGTGAGCCATGAACATAGCACTATAGGTGGAATAGAATGGTGGTTGTGGAGAAGACAAAAAGGAGAAGATAGTCTTGTTGGGGATTGTAACAGAAATTTAAAATTTTCTACGCATCACCAAGATCAATCTATGGAGTCATCTAGCAACGAGAGAGAGAGAGGAGTGCATCTACATACCCTTGTAGATCGCGAGGGGAAGCGTTCAAGAGAACGGGGTTGATGGAGTCATACTCGTCGTGATCCAAATCACCAATGATCCTAGCGCCGAACGGACGGCACCTCCACGTTCAACACACGTACGGAGCAGAGATGTCTCCTCCTTCTTGATCCAGCAAGGGGGAAGGAGAAGTTGATGGAGATCCAGCAGCATGACGGCGTGGTGGTGGAAGCAGCGGGATTCCAGCAGGGCTTTGCCAAGCGCTACTAGAGGAGGAAGAGGTGTCATGGGAGGGAGAGGGAGGCGCCAAGGCTTAGGGTGCGGCTGCCCTCCCTCCCCTCCACTATATATAGGGGCTAGGGGGGGCGCATGCCCCCCTTGGAGATCCCATCTAGAGGGGGGGCGGCGGCCCCTCGGGGGGCAACGCCCCCCTTAGGGTTTCCAACCAGGCTAATTTTTTTTAAATAATACATTTTTTTATTAAATTAAAGAAATATTACGCTGAAAAATAATTTTCAAAAATAATACACCGTCGGCCCGCTGCAGGCCGACTGAGCCTAGTCAGCCCACAGCAGGCCGACTGGTGGCCCATCTGCTTGCTGCTGGCCGATTGGGCTGTCGGCCACCAGATCAAGTCCAGTCGGCCTGCAGTTGGCCGACACGGTCCAATCGGCCTGCAGTTGGCCGATAGGCCTGCAGTGGGCCGACAAGGACTAATTGGCCTGCTGTGGGCCGACTGGTGCATGCCACCATTTTTTTTCCGAACGATCCCTGTTTTTTTTGTAAAACTATGACGTATTCCGCACAACCCTTTCCCGCCATATGTTCACGCCAACTATTTCCCGCCACCCGTTTCCCGCCACCCGTTTCCCGCCACCCATTTCCCGCCAACCCTTTCCCGCCATACCGCAGTCGTTCTTTCCCGCCATTTTCTCCTCTCTACCTATAAAACCCCCTTCATACGGAGGTGGATAAGCATTGCAGTGTAGTGTAGTTGAGATGTCCCATTATCCTTTCGATCGTAGTTTTCACCCTGGGATGAGCAGGACTCTTCTGAGGCTAGCTACCGATTTCAGGATGGATAATAGGATAGTTCCATGGGACGAACTCACCGGTAGTGACACCATAATGAATGAGTTGGCTCAGCAATTACGTAGGTCTGGGTGGCCTGAAAGGACCTATGAGGAGGTACGTAAAGAACTTCTTAGGTTGCATGACAGGTGGAAGAAGGTAGTGGTGCCGAAGAGTGAAACTTTCAGAAGGATTGCAGCAAATAATCCATGTTTATGGACTGAGGAGAGCGAGGACGAAGATGATATCTTCATGCCGCCGCTTCCGGGTTCTGCATCGTCGAAGGGCAAGAGTTCTTCATCATCGAAGGGCAAGGTTTCTGCATCGTCGAAGGGCAAGAGTTCTTCATCGTCGAAGGGCAAGAGTTCTGCATCGATCGAGGATGGCGATGATGACTTCATGTAGTTTTTATGCTGTATGTTGTGAGTTCAGTTACGTACCATTTAATTTAGATGTAGTTCTATCTAGTTGTTTGTAATGTCTCATTGTATGAGTATTATGTTCTATCTAAATATGATCTTGTAGTTCGGATAACAGAGTACTAAAATAGAGTAGGCATATGTCTCGTACATAAGTACATAGTCATTTGTCTCACACATAGAATAGACATAGGTCTCACACAGAAATAGATGGTAATGTCTCTACTGATAGATAGAAGCGTCAGTGACAACGTCTGGCCTGGCGGGGAGGCGGATCTGGAAGCGGCGACCATCCCAACCTGTCGGGTGCCCTAATGTGACGAGGAGGAATCTCAGACTCTCCCTGGTCATGCTGTGTATCCTGTGTGGGGCCTGGTGGAGGAGTCGAAAACATGTTCATCCACTGGGTGTGCTGCGACATCTGAGCCTGTATGTTCTCCTCAGGATGTTGATCACTCCCCCACGTATCATGTGATGCCGACATAGACGCCTGATATCCGTAGGCTCCTACGCGATGGAACATTTCATCATGAAGAATGAGGTCGCGTCAATTAATATTGAAAACAATAAATATGAAGACACATACCTGCTGGCTGTGACGTCTGCTCTGGCTCAAACACGAAACTGGACGAGGGACCGTGCTGCTGTGGCTGTGGAGATAACACGAAGCTCGACGAGGGACCGTGTTGCTGTGGCTGTGGAGAAAACACGAAGCTCGACGTGGGACCATAGTGCTGCGGGTGCCACGTAGAACTGCCAGGTTGGTCAGGACGGGGTGGCCTGGTTGTCGGCTGATGTGCTAGACGTGGACGTGGTTGATGTCGGTGCATGGAGTGACGCGGCTGCTCCTGCTGGTGCTGAACAACATCGGTTCTCCGGGTGCACGTGATAGCCTCGTACACAGTCCGTATCTTATTCTGAATTCTTTCCAAGAAGGGCTGTAGCATTGGACGATGCTGAAGAAGAGGTCCAGACGATAGTGATCGTCCAAAGGTGGTCACGTCGTCGTAGAGTTCGCGTGTCAAGGTAGCCTGCAAATTTCCATGACGATTAATAATGTCTGTCTCTTGCACGTCAAAGTATGTGACAACATTACGTAAAGAAAATATATCTTACCGCGTACTGCCTAGAGCCCGAAGTATCATAACTCGGGTACATATCCGACGGAGTAGGATCCGGTATCTCCTCTGGGTGGGAGTACTCAACAATACGTAACCGTGTTCCGGTCACGTAGCGCCGCAAATAGAGATTGAATTCATCGAGATCGAAATTGTGATTCTCGTGCCATAGATTTGTGTTTGCTGTCTCCCATTCTATAACATACGGCTCTAGTCTAACTAGCCAGTCAGCAGTTGTCCTGGTCATGCCCTTCCTTGTCGTCCTAAAATTGTGGTGTGTGTTCAACAATTACCTAAAGCTTCAAATGGAGTACTATGAAAGATAATGCAACATTGAAAAACTGGTTAATACCTGTGGATGTGTGCTGGCACCGGGTTCTCTATAGGGGGAGGTAGCTCCAACTGCAGAAGACCAAATTGCCTCATAACCCTCTGTTGTGCCATCTCCTCGACGAAGACATCAAAGATGATCTTAGATTTTGTCATCCAGTAATCTCGGTCCCTTGTGCATAGCACAGACATACCACCAGGGTATCTCGCTTGTATGGTTGCTTCCGTGTAGGCTGCCAGATGACCCCGGTGTACGCATCGAACTGCTCGTTCAATGCTGTGTATGCCTTCCTGGTCTGATCACTAGCAAAGCGTCTCTGCAGAGAAGAAAAGTTAGTAGCCGCTAGCATCGAACTATCTCTTGTGCAGAAAAAAGTTGCATTAAACTACAACACGATGCATACCTCGCGACGTGTCCAACACAGACCGAAAGTAGGCATGTCGATGCCGTCAACATCAAACATGGCGTCTATAGGCTCATGAACACGTACATCTGGTCGCCCTATAGAGAACCTCTCCCACGCCCACAGCTGTAGGAATAGAGGGCATCCAAGAAGGGCTGGCTTTCTCGATGTAAGCTGGCAACCGTTGCACATACCTCGGTATGTAGCCGCTAAGACCGCCGAACCCCAACTCCTCTGTCTGATCTGATCCGCTGTCTGAGCGCTCGCTATCTCGAGTGCCATAGGGATGTAGAGCGCGCTAATAGTGGTGACATGGTTCTTCGTGAACATCACCTTGCCGAAAAGCCACAGTAAGTAGGCCTCCAGGCTCCGAGTGATCTGTTCCGCAGTCAACGGCGCTCGGAAGTTCTGGATCTGCATTAAGCGAAGAGAAAGTTTTAGTAAGCCGCAATTATTTTCTGTAAAACTGTATGCACGATAACTTGAAGATAATAGGTAGGGGAAATTACCCATTGATCGAAAACCCATCAGCTCACCTGTCCAGGTATTGAGGACAGACTCTTTCAGAAAAAATGGAGACACAAACGATATTGCGTCCATTCCAAGCTGCCCGCAAGCAGCAAGTACATGTGAGCAAAGTAGGTGAAGCAATTTCGGTTTATTGCATGTGCACTCACACGTTGGCCAGGCTTCATTGCCAATTTTCACCTCATGCGTCCTCAACTCATTTGCACATCCGAATTTGTTGTTGGCTAAGCGGACCTCAAACCTTCTTTCTTGATTACCGATGGCGACTACAGTGTGTGACCTAGCTTTTTGCATCTTGTTGTCCATGTACTTCGTGACTCTTTCACAGTACCGTGTATTTGGGTTGTTCAAGATATGCTACTATGCTTTTTGACGTCTATCTCTGAAATACTTGATGGTGCCATAGAAAATACCCTCAACGATGGCTGTAAGTGGCAATGCCCGGTTTCCTCTGAGGACAAAGTTGTATGTTTCCGCGAGGTTCGTTGTCATGACACCGTACCTTGCTCCATGTGTGTCATGTAGCAAAGACCACCTCTCCAGAGGCTCATGCTCTATCCACTGCTCGAAGGTTTTAATCAACCTCCCGAGCCTTCTCCTAGTACCAGGTGGGTCAAAGCCTGGCAGGTCACATAGCCCAACAGGCTCCTCCTCCACGGCCGCTGTTCCTGTTGCCAACTGTGCAGCTACTGCTTCAACATGTGCCCTCACCGCTGCATCTCTTGCAGCTTTCCTGTCCCTCACGTGTCTCTGCGTGCACACATTAAGTCTGTCGCGTATCAAATTGTACTTCCATAACTGGTTCTGCTTGCAGAGTTTTTTGAACAGATTCATCAGGTTCTTATTTCTAAACTGCGAGAAGAAATTAGCCCCCAGATGGCGCATGCACCAACGGCTCTGCAAGTCCTGCCATGGAACTTGTTCCTCGGGGCCTGGGTTTGTCAGTGTCCTTATCGCACTGAGTATACCTACATGCCTGTCATGAAGGATGCACACATTGGGCTTCTCCTTCACAACTGATATTTTCAACTGCCTGAAGAACCATGTCCAACTTTCAATGTTCTCACTCTCCACAAAAGCAAATGCCAGTGGGACGACTTGATTTTGGCCGTCTTGACCTATGGCTGTCAGGATCTGACCCTTGTACTTGCCTGTGAGAAAAGTACCGTCAACACATATCACCGGTCAGCAATGCTTGAAAGCTTCGATGCATACACCGAAAGAGAAGAAGAGACGATGCAACACCCTCACAGTTGGGAACTCTGGCATGAACATGTCTTGGATATCGATATAGGTGCCTGGATTCTGCTGCTGCAGGGTGTGGAGGAGGTGGACAACAGAGTCATATGCATCAAAATAAGAACCAAATCTCCTCTCAAGCGCCGCATGCTTAGCCCTCCAAGCCTTGCCATAAGAAATTCTATACTTGAACCTGGCGAAGACTTTTGTCTGGACTGCCTTCACTTCCATAGCTTTGCCCTGCACTATCTCATCGTAAAACAATCGAGCAATAAGCGTGGATGAAAGGTTGGCATGATCTTGAGGGATGCAGGGAATAAGACAAGTGTGATTAACGAAGTCACTTATCACCCAACTTGTGCCATACTTAGGGAGAAAGCCGTGCACCCTGGCGGGACAATCTGCGTTCTTGTATACCATTGTCAGGAATTTCTGACTAGACACCTGAGCTGTGAAAACCCTTTGCGTGGACATTGCCCAATTAATTATTGCATCCTTCAAGGCTTGCTTGTTCGGATACATAGCACCCGTCGCAATATTGTTCTGGTGATATTGCCAGGCTGAATCATGTCCATCATTCACGGTCATTGCAGATGATAAGTCATGATTCCACCATGCAGGATTCGGGACCTCCTCTGCATTTTCTTCTTCATCTGACTCGTCAGAATCATCGGCATGACCCCTTTCAACATCGGTGTCTTCTTCTTCCATCTGGTTCTGCATGTGCCCATCTACCTCGTCAGCGTCCACCTCGCCATTGTAATCACCATCGGCATTTCCTCCTTCTACCTGACTACTCTGCCCTGGTTCATAACCATAAGCATTTCCTCCTTCTACCTGACTGCTCTGTCCTTGTTCGTAACCATAAGCATTTCCTCCTTCTACCTGACTGCTCTGTCCTTCGTAGCCACCCTCGCCTTCATGTGCAGTGACCTCCTTCACGACGGGAAGCACTAAAGCAACAGGATTGCATCCCCTTCGTTCACAACCTTGTAACCACCGCACCCAATCGGAGTCTCCCTCTATTGGCCTCAAATAAAAGTAAATTATTGAACTTGACCGTGTCCACAATGCATGAACACCGACGGTGTGTGTTTCAGTATCAAGACCTAAACTTGCCGCAATCCATTCTTTCAACTGACAGACAGACCATGTTTGTGGTGCGCTCATTGGCACCTCTATGTGAGTAAATTCACTCAGATCTGCTCCCATCTCAGTTGTTTGGACAGTACCAGGACCGTAGTAAAATCTGAACTTCACTACATCGGACATCTCGACTCACCTATTTTTTTTTCAACAACGAAATACAATTATTAAGCAACAACTTAATATCCCCACTAACAAATATTAGACATGTCTATATATTACCTAGCTATATATTACAGAATATTAACGGAGCAACTAATACAATTCACACACCTACAAGTATATTACGAATATTTGCCGTAGCAACTACAAATATTGACAGATTAATATATTTGACTGGACTGCCTATATTACGGACCTTTTTTCGGAACTACTACAAATACTGACACTCCTAAATACTTGACATCCACATATAGTACGGATTATTACCGGAGCAACTACATATTTTTACACAACTAATTAGTTGACATCTAAATATATTTACGTATACTACCGGGGCAAATAACAATAATCGCACACCTAATTTATTTCACATCGAAACATATTAACAAATACTACCGGAGCACCTACGAAAAATAAAATGTTTGCTGAAATATACCCTTGAAGCGTGCGTGCGAACGAAGAACGACGAACGGCGGCCACCAAACTGCCGGTGCTCCGCCTCCAACGAAGAATGACGAACGACAGCTTCACCTCCACCACACTGCCCCAACTTCACCACCACCACCTCCACCAAAATGCTCACCACGACCACCACGAGCTACCCCATCAGTAGATCGAGACCTCTTTTGGCTGCCCTAACTGAGTTGAATCCATTCACGGTGCCAAAATCGTGAAAAACTTGCTCATTTAGGTGTATAAATTGGTGGCATTTTTGTGTAGAGAGAGGAGAAGGTAAGAGAAGAAGAAGAACAGAAGAAATGGGAGGAAGGGGAGGATAAGGACGCATTGAGCAGCCGGCCAGCCGCGCGCGAGGTGGGGTAGCACCCTGTCGGCTAGCAGCTGGCCGATCGGCCCGCGGTAGGCCGACAGGGGCACGCCCGCGCCCACAGCTCCCTCCCTCCCCCTCGCGATGTGGCCAGCCCAATCAGAGGCCGACGCGTGCCAGGCGGGCCAGCAGTCGACCAGCAGCAAGCCGATCGGCCTGCTGTGGGCCGATTAGGTCCAGTCGGCCTGCAGCGGGCCGACGGTGTATTATTTTTGAAAATTATTTTTTCGGCGTAATATTTGTGTAATTTAATAAAAAATGTATTATTTAAAAAAAATTAGCTCCAACCAGGGGGCGCATGCCCCCTCGGGGGGCAACGGCCCCCTAGGGTTTCCAACCCTAGGTGCCTTGGGCCCTTGGGTGGGGCACACCAGCCCACCAGGGGCTGGTTCCCACGCCACTTCAGCCCATGGGGCCCTCCGGGATAGGTGGCCCCACCCGGTGGACCCCCGGGACCCTTCCGGTAGTCCCGGTACAATACCGGTGACCCCCGAAACTCTCCCGATGGCCGAAACTGGACTTTCTATATATGAGTCTTTACCTCCGGACCATTCCGGAACTCCTCGTGACGTCCGAGATCTCATCCGGGACACCGAACAACTTTCAGTTAACCGCATACTAATATCTCTACAACTCTAGCGTCACCGAACCTTAAGTGTGTAGACCCTACGGGTTCGGGAGACACGTAGACATGACCGAGACAACTCTCCGGTCAATAACCAACAGCGGGATCTGGATACCCATGTTGGCTCCCACATGTTCCACGATAATCTCGTCGGATGAACCACGATGTCGAGGATTCAAGCAATCCCGTATACAATTCCCTTTGTCAATCGGTACGTTACCTGCCCGAGATTCGATCGTCGGTATCCCAATACCTCGTTCAATCTCATTACCGGAAAGTCACTTTACTCATTCCGTAATGCATGATCCCGTGACTAACTACTTAGTCACATTGAGCTCATTATGATGATGCAAGACCGAGTGGGCCCAGAGATACCTCTTCGTCATACGGAGTGACAAATCCCAGTCTCGATCCGTGCCAACCCAACAGACACTTTCGGAGATACCTGTAGTGCACCTTTATAGCCACCCAGTTACGTTGTGACGTTTGGTACACCCAAAGCATTCCTACGGTATCTGGGAGTTGCACGATCTCATGGTCTAAGGAAATGATACTTGACATTAGAAAAGCTTTAGCAAACGAACTACACAATCTAGTGCTATGCTTAGGATTGGGTCTTGTCCATCACATCATTCTCCTAATGATGTGATCCCGTTATCAATGACATCCAATGTCCATGGTCAGGAAAATGTAACCATCTATTGATCAACGAGCTAGTCAACTAGAGGCTCACTAGGGACATGTTATGGTCTATTTGTTCACACATGTATTACGATTTCCGGATAACACAATTATAGCATGAACAATAGACAATTATCATGAACAAGGAAATATAATAATAACCATTTTATTATTGCCTCTAGGGCATATTTCCAACAGTCTCCCACTTGCACTAGAGTCAATAATCTAGTTACATTGTGATGAATCGTACACCCATAGAGTTCTGGTGTTGATCATGTTTCGCCCGTGGAAAAGGTTTAGTCAACGGATCTGCGACATTCAAATCCGTATGCACTTTACAAATATCTATGTCTCCATTTTGAACATTTTCACGAATGGAGTTGAAGCGACGCTTGATGTGCCTGGTCTTCTTGCGAAACCTGGGCTCCTTGGCAAGGGCAATAGCTCCAGTGTTGTCACAGAAGAGAGTCAACGGCCCCGATGCATTGGGAATAACTCCTAGGTCGGCAATGAACTCCTTCATCCAGATTGCTTCATGTGCTGCCTCCGAGGCTGCCATGTACTCTGCTTCACATGTAGATCCCGCCACGACGCTTTGTTTGCAACTGCACCAGCTGACTGCCCCACCATTCTAAACATACACGTATCCCGTTTGAGACTTAGAGTCATCCAGATCTGTGTTGAAGCTAGCATCGACGTAACCCTTTACGACGAGCTCTTCGTCACCTCCATAAACGAGAAACATATCCTTAGTCCTTTTCAGGTACTTCAGGATGTTCTTGACCGCTGTCCAGTGTTCCATGCTGGGATTACTTTGGTACCTTCCTACCAAACTTACGGCAAGGTTTACATCTGGTCTGGTACACAGCATGGCATACATAATAGACCCTATGGCCGAGGCATAGGGGATGACACTCATCTTTTCTCTATCTTCTGCCGTGGTCGGGTATTGAGCCGTGCTCAATCTCACACCTTGCAATATAGGCAAGAACCCCTTCTTGGACTGATCCATATTAAACTTCTTCAATATCTTGTCAAGGTATGTGCTCTGTGAAAGACCTATGAGGCGTCTCGATCTATCTCTATAGATCTTGATGCCTAATATGTAAGCAGCTTCTCCAAGGTCCTTCATTGATAAACACTTATTCAAGTAGGCCTTTATACTTTCCAAGAATTCTATATCATTTCCCATCAATAGTATGTCATCCACATATAATATGAGAAATGCTACAGAGCTCCCACTCACTTTCTTGTAAACACAGGCTTCTCCATAAGTCTCTGTAAACCCAAACGCTTTGATCATCTCATCAAAGCGAATGTTCCAACTCCGAGATGCCTGCACCAGCCCATAGATTGAGCGCTGGAGCTTGCATACCTTGTCAGCATTCTTAGGATTGAAAAAACCTTCCGGCTGCATCATATACAATTCTTCCTTAAGGAAGCCGTTAAGGAATGCCGTTTTGACGTTCATTTGCCATATTTCATAATCGTAGAATGCGGCAATTGCTAAGATGATTCGGACGGACTTCAGCTTATCTACGGGTGAGAAGGTCTCATCGTAGTCAACTCCTTGAACTTGTCGATAACCCTTAGCAACAAGTCGAGCTTTATAGATGGTAACATTTCCATCCGCGTCCGTCTTCTTAAAGATCCATTTATTTTCTATCACTCGCCGATCATCGGGCAAGTCTGTCAAAGTCCATACTTTGTTTTCATACATGGATCCTATCTCGGATTGCATGGCTTCAAGCCATTTGTTGGAATCTGGGCCCGCCATTGCTTCTTCATAGTTCGAAGGTTCACCGTTGTCCAACAACATGATTTCCAGGACAGGGTTGCCGTACCACTCTGGTGCGGAACGTGTCCTTGTGGACCTACGAAGTTCAGTGGTAACTTGATCATGATCGTCATCATTAACTTCCTCTCTAGTCGGTGCAGGCACCACAAAAACATTTTCTTGTGCTACGCTACTTTCTGGTTCGAGATGGGTCATCTCATCAAGTTCCACTTTCCTCCCACTTACTTCTTCCGAGAGAAACTCTTTCTCCAGAAAGGACCCGTTCTTGGCAACGAAGATCTTGCCTTCGGATCTGAGGTAGAAGGTATACCCAATGGTTTCCTTAGGGTATCCTATGAAGACGCATTTTTCTGACTTGGGTTCGAGCTTTTCAGGTTGAAGTTTCTTGACATAAGCATCGCATCCCCAAACTTTAAGAAACGACAGCTTAGGTTTCTTTCCAAACCATAATTCATACGGTGTCGTCTCAACGGATTTCGACGGATCCCTATTTAAAGTGAATGTGGCAGTCTCTAAAGCATAACCCCAGAATGATAGCGGTAGATCGGTAAGAGACATCATATATCGCACCATATCCAATAGAGTGCGATTACGAAGTTCGGACACACCATTACGCTGAGGTGTTCCAGGCGGCGTGAGTTGTGAAACAATTCCACATTTCCTTAAGTGTGTGCCAAATTCGTGACTCAAATATTCCCCTCCACGATCTGATCGTAAGAACTTTATTTTCCTGTCACGTTGATTCTCAACCTCACTCTGAAATTCCTTGAACTTTTCAAAGGTCTCAGACTTGTGTTTCATTAAGTAGACATACCCATATCTACTCAAGTCATCAGTGAGGGTGAGAACATAACGATAGCCACCGCGAGCCTCAACGCTCATTGGACCGCACACATCAGTATGTATGATTTCCAATAAGTTGGTTGCTCACTCCATTGTTCCGGAGAACGGAGTCTTGGTCATTTTTCCCATGAGGCATGGTTCGCACGTGTCAAATGATTCATAATCAAGAGACTCCAAAAGTCCATCTGCATGGAGTTTCTTCATGCGTTTGACACCATTGTGACCAAGGCGGCAGTGCCACAAGTATGTGGGACTATCATTATCAACCTTACATTACTTGGCATTCACACTATGAATATGTGTAACATCACGTTCGAGATTCATTAAGAATAAACCATTGACCAGCGGGGCATGACCATAAAACATATCTCTCATATAAATAGAACAACCATTATTCTCGGATTTAAATGAGTAGCCATCTCGCATCAAACGAGATCCAGATACAATGTTCATGCTCAAAGCTGGCACTAAATAACAATTATTGTGGTTTAAAACTAATCCCGTAGGTAAATGTAGAGGTAGCGTGCCGACGGTGATCACATCGACCTTGGAACCATTCCCGACGCGCATCGTCACCTCATCCTTCGCCAGTCTCCGCTTATTCCGCAGCTCCTGCTTTGAGTTACAAATATGAGCAACTGCACCGGTATCAAATACCCAGGAGCTACTACGAGCGCTGGTTAGGTACACATCAATAACATGTATATCACATATACCTTTGGTATTGCCGGCCTTCTTATCCGCTAAGTACTTGGGACAGTTCCGCTTCCAGTGATCGTTTCCCTTGCAATAAAAGCACTCAGGCTTGGGTCCATTCTTTGTCTTCTTCCCGGCAGCTTGCTTACCGGGCGCGGCAACTCCCTTGCCGTCTTTCTTGAAGTTCTTCTTACCCTTGCCTTTCTTGAACTTAGTGGTTTTATTCACCATCAACACTTGATGTTCCTTTTTGATCTCCACCTCCGCTGATTTCAGCATTGAATATACCTCAGGAATGGTCTTTTCCATCCCCTGCATATTGAAGTTCATCACAAAGCTCTTGTAGCTAGGTGGGAGCGACTGAAGGATTCTGTCAACGACCGCATCATCCGGGAGATTAACTCCCAGCTGAGACAAGCGGTTGTGCAACTCAGACATTTTGAGTATGTGTTCGCTGACGGAACTATTCTCCTCCATATTACAACTGTAGAACTTGTCGGAGACTTCATATCTCTCGACCCGGGCATGAGCTTGGAAAACCATTTTTGGCTCTTGGAACATCTCATATGCTCCGTGCTACTCGAAACGCTTTTGGAGCCCCGGTTCTAAGTTGTAAAGCATGCCGCACTGAACCAGGGAGTAATCATCAACACGTGTTTGCCAGGCGTTCATAACGTCTTGGTTTGCTGGGACGGGTGCTTCACCTAGCGGTGCTTCAAGGACATATGCTTTCTTGGCAGCTATGAGGATGATCCTCAAGTTCCGGACCTAGTCCGTATAGTTGCTACCATCGTCTTTCAGCTTGGTTTTCTCTAGGAACGCGTTGAAGTTGAGGTTGACATTAGCGTGGGCCATTTGATCTACAAGACATATTGTAAAGATTTTAGACTAAGTTCATGATAATTAAGTTCATCTAATCAAATTATTAATGAACTCCCACTCAGACAGACATCCCTCTAGTCATCTAAGTGATACATGATCCGAGTCAACTAGGCCGTGTCCGATCATCACATGAGACGGACTAGTCATCATCGGTGAACATCTTCATGTTGATCGTATCTTCTATATGACTCATGTTCGACCTTTCGGTCTTCCGTGTTCCGAGGCCATGTCTGTACATGCTAGGCTCGTCAAGTCAACCTAAGTGTATTGCGTGTGTAAATCTGGCTTACACCCGTTGTATGCGAACGTTAGGACCTATCACACCCGATCATCATGTGGTGCTTCGAAACAACGAACCTTCACAATGGTGCACAGTTAGGGGGAACACTTTCTTGAAATTTTAGCGAGGGATCATCTTATTTATGCTACCGTCGTTCTAAGCAAATTAGATGTAAAAACATGATAAACATCGCATGCAATCAAATAGTGACATGATATGGCCAATATCATTTTGCTCCTTTTGATCTCCATCTTCAGGGTGCCATGATCATCATCGTCACCGGCATGACACCATGATCTCCATCATCGTGTCTTCATGAAGTTGTCTCGCCAACTATTACTTCTACTACTATGGCTAATGGTTAGCAATAAAGTAAAGTAATTACATGACGTTTCAATTGAACGCAGGTCATAAATAAATTAAGACAACTCCTATGGCTCCTGCCGGTTGTCATACTCATCGACATGCAAGTCGTGATTCCTATTACAAGAACATGCTCAATCTCATACATCACATATATCATTCATCACATCCTTGTGGCCATATCACATCACACGACACTTGCTGCAAAAACAAGTTAGACGTCCTCTAATTGTTGTTGCAAATTTTTTTTACGTGGCTGCTATAGGTTTCTAGCAAGAACGTTTCTTACCTACGCCAAAACCACAAAGTGATATGCCAGTTTCTATTTACCCTTCATAAGGACCCTTTTCATCGAATCCGATCCGACTAAAGTGGGAGAGACAGACACCCGCTAGCCACCTTATGCAACTAGCGCATGTCAGTCGGTGGAACCTGTCTCACGTAAGCGTACGTGTAAGGTCGGTCCGGGCCGCTTCATCCCACGATGCCGCCGAATTAAGATAAGACTAGTAACGGCAAGTAAATTGTCAAAATCGACGCCCACAACAACTTGTGTTCTACTCGTGCATAGAAACTACGCATAGACCTAGCTCATGATGGCACTGCTGGGGATCGTAACAGAAATTTAAAATTTTCTACACATCACCAAGATCAATCTATGGAGTCATCTAGCAACGAGAGAGAGAGGAGTGCATCAACATACCCTTGTAGATCGCGAGCGGAAGCGTTCAAGAGAACGGGGTTGATGGAGTCGTACTCGTCGTGATCCAAATCACCGATGATCCTAGCGCCGAACGGACGGCACCTCCGCGTTCAACACACGTACGGAGCGGAGACGTCTCCTCCTTCTTGATCCAGCAAGGGGGAAGGAGAAGTTGATGGAGATCCAGCAGCACGACGGCGTGGTGGTGGAAGCAGCGGGATTCCAGCAGGACTTCGCCAAGCGCTAGTGGAGGAGGAAGAGGTGTCACGGGAGGGAGAGGGAGGCGCCAGGGCTTAGGGTGCGGCTGCCCTCCCTCCCCTCCACTATATATCGGGGCTAGGGGGGCGCAGGCCCCCCTTGGAGATCCCATCTAGAGGGGGGGCCGGCGGCCCCTCGGGGGGCAACGGCCCCCTTAGGGTTTCCAACCAGGGGGGCGCATGCCCCCTCGGGGGGCAACGGCCCCCTAGGGTTTCCAACCCTAGGCGCCTTGGGCCCTTGGGTGGGGCGCACCAGCCCACCAGGGGCTGGTTCCCACGCCACTTCAGCCCATGGGGCCTTCCGGGATAGGTGGCCCCACCCAGTGGACCCCCGGGACCCTTCTGGTGGTCCCGGTACAATACCGGTGACCCCCGAAACTCTCCCGGTGGCCGAAACTGGACTTCCTATATATAAACCTTTACCTCCGGACCATTCCGGAACTCCTCGTGACGTCCGAGATCTCATCCGGGACTCCGAACAACTTTCGGTTAACCGCATACTAATATCTCTACAACTCTAGCGTCACCGAACCTTAAGTGTGTAGACCCTACGGGTTCGGGAGACACGTAGACATGACCGAGACAACTCTCCGGTCAATAACCAACAGCGGGATCTGGATACCTATGTTGGCTCCCACATGTTCCACGATGATCTCATCGGATGAACCACGATGTCGAGGATTCAAGCAATCCCATATACAATTCCCTTTGTCAATCGGTACGTTACTTGCCCGAGATTCGATCGTTGGTATCCCAATACCTCGTTCAATCTCGTTACCGGCAAGTCACTTTACTCGTTCTGTAATGCATGATCCCATGACTAACTACTTAGTCACATTGAGCTCACTATGATGATGCAATACCGATTGGGCCCAGAGATACCTCTCCGTCATACAGAGTGACAAATCCTAGTCTCGATCCGTGCCAACCCAACAGACACTTTCGGAGATACCTGTAGTGCACATTTATAGCCACCTAGTTATGTTGTGACGTTTGGTACACCCAAAGCATTCCTACGGTATCCGGGAGGTGCACGATCTCATGGTCTAAGGAAATGATACTTGACATTAGAAAAGCTTTAGCAAACGAACTACACGATCTAGTGCTATGCTTAGGATTGGTTCTTGTCCATCACATCATTCTCCTAATGATGTGATCCCGTTATCAATGACATCCAATGTCCATGGTCAGGAAAATGTAACCATCTATTGATCAATGAGCTAGTCAACTAGAGGCTCACTAGGGACATGTTATGGTCTATGTGTTCACACATGTATTATGATGTCCGGATAACACAATTATAGCATGAACAATAGACAATTATCATGAACAAGGAAATGTAATAATAACCATTTTATTATTGCCTCTAGGGCATATTTCCAACAAGTCTCACATCAACTAGGCGTATCAACGGGCTATGGAGATGCCCATCAATAGATATCAATGTGAGTGAGTAGGGATTGCCATGCAACGGATGCACTAGAGCTATAAGTGTATGAATGCTCAAAAAGAAACTAAGTGGGTGTGCATCCAACTTGCTTGCTCACGAAGACCTAGGGCATTTTGAGGAAGCCCATCATTGGAATATACAAGCCAAGTTCTATGATGAAAAATTCCCACTAGTATATGAAAGTGACAACATAGGATACTCTCTATCATGAAGATCATGGTGCTACTTTGAAGCACAAGTGTGGTAAAAGGATAGTAGCATTGCCCCTTCTCTCTTTTTTTCTCTCATTTTTTTATTTTTTTATTTGGGCCTTTTCTCTCTTTTTTATGGCCTCTTTTTTTCTTTTCTTTTTTTTATTTTTTTATTTTTCGTCCGAAGTCTCATCCCGACTTGTGGGGGAATCATAGTCTCCATCATCCTTTCCTCACTTGGGACAATGCTCTAATAATGATGATCATCACACTTTTATTTACATACAACTCAAGAATTACAACTCAATACTTAGAACAAGATATGACTCTATATGAATGCCTCCGGCGGTGTACCGGGATGTGCAATGACTCATGAGTGACATGTATGAAAGAATTATGAACGGTGGCTTTGCCACAAATACGATGTCAACTACATGATCATGCAAAGCAATATGACAATGATGGAGCATGTCATAATAAACGGAACGGTGGAAAGTTGCATGGCAATATATCTCGGAATGGCTATGGAAATGCCATAATAGGTAGGTATGGTTGCTATTTTGAGGAAGGTATATGGTGGGTGTATGATACCGGCGAAAGGTGCACGATATTAGAGAGGCTAGCAATGGTGGAAGGGTGAGAGTGCGTATAATCCATGGACTCAACATTAGTCATAAAGAACTCACATACTTACTGCAAAAATCTATTAGTTATGGAAACGAAGTACTACGCGCATGCTCCTAGGGGGATAGATTGGTAGGAAAATACCATCGCTCGTCCCCGACCGCCACTCATAAGGAAGACAATCAATAAATAAATCATGCTCCGACTTCATCACATAACGGTTCACCATACGTGCATGCTACGGGAATCACAAACTTTAACACAAGTATCTCTCAAATTCACAACTACTCAACTAGCATGACTCTAATATCACCATCTTCATATCTCAAAACAATCATAAGGAATCAAACTTCTCATAGTATTCAATGCACTTTATATGAAAGTTTTTATTATATCCATCTTGGATGCCCATCATATTAGGACTAAATTCATAACCAAAGAAAATTACCATGCTGTTTAGGACTCTCAAAATAATATAAGTGAAGCACGAGAGTTCATCTATTTCTTCAAAATAAAACCACCATTGTGCTCTAAAAGATATAAGTGAAGCACTAGAGCAAACGACAAACTACTCCGAAAGATATAAGTGAAGATCAATGAGTAGTTTAATAATTATGCAACTATGTGAAGACTCTCTAACATTTAAGAATTTCAGATCTTGGTATTTTATTCAAACAGAAAGCAAAGCTAAAGAAAATAAAATGACGCTCCAAGCAAAACACATATCATGTGGTGAATAAAAATATAGCTCCAAGTAAAGTTACCGATGAACGAAGACGAAAGAGGGGATGCCTTCCGGGGCATCCCCAAGCTTAGGCTCTTGGTTATCCTTGAATATTACCTTGGGGTGCCTTGGGCATCCCCAAGCTTAGGCTATTGCCACTCCTTATTCCATAGTCCATCGAATCTTTACCCAAAACTTGAAAACTTCACAATACAAAACTCAACAGAAAACTCGTAAGCTCCGTTAGCGAAAGAAAACAAAACACCACTTAAAGGTACTCTAATGAACTCATTCTTTATTTGTATTGGTGTTAATCTACTGTATTCCAACTTCTCTATGGTTTATAAACTATTTTTCTAGCCATAGGTCATCAAAATAAGCAAACAACACACGAAAAACAGAATCTGTCAAAAACAGAACAGTCTGTAGTAATCTGTAACTAACGCAAACTTCTGGAACTCAAAAAATTCTACCAAAATAGGAAGACCTAGATAATTTGATTATTGATCTGCTGCAATTGGAATCAGTATTTTATCAAGTTTGGAATTTTCAGCAAGATCAAATAACTATCATCCAAGAAGATCCTATAGGTCTTACTTGGCACTTTATTGAAACAAAGCTATAAAACATGATTACTACAGTAGCTTAATCATGTAAACACACAAAAACAGTAGGGGTAAATATTGGGTTGTCTCCCAACAAGCGCTTTTCTTTAATGCCTTTTAGCTAGGCATGATGATTTCAATGATGCTCACATAAAAGATAAGAATTGAAACATAAAGAGAGCATCATGAAGAATATGACTAGAACATTTAAGTCTAACCCACTTCCTATGCATAGGGATTTTGTGAGCAAACAACTTATGGGAACAAGAATCAACTTGCATAGGAAGGTAAAACAAGCATAACTTCAAGATTTTAAGCACATAGAGAGGAAACTTGATATTATTGCAATTCCTACAAGCATACATTCCTCCCTCATAATAATTTTCAGTAGCATAATGAATGAATTCAACAATATAAGCAGCACCTAAAGCATTCTTTTCATGATCTACTTGCATAGAAATTTTACTACTCTCCACATCAGCAAAACTCTTCTCATTCGGAATAGTGGGAGCAAACTCAACAAAATAACTATCATGTGATTGAAAATTAAGATCAAGATGACAAGTTTCATGGTTATAATTATTCTTTATAGCATACGTGTCATCACAATAACCATCATAGATAGGACGCAGGCTTTCATCATAGTAAATTTGCTCATCAAAACTTGGGGATAAAAAATATCATCTTCATCAAACATAGCTTCCCCAAGCTTGTGGCTTTGCATATCATTAGCATCATGGGTATTCAAAGAATTCATACTAACAACATTGCAATCATGCTCATCATTCACATATTTTATGCCAAGCATTCTATGTAATTCTTCTTCTAGTACTTGAGCACAATTTTCCTTCCCATCATTTTCACGAAAGATATTAAAAAGATGAAACATATGAGGCACCCTTAATTCCATTTTTTGTAGTTTTGTTTTATAAACTAAACTAGTGATAAAACAAGAAACTAAAAGATTCGATTGCAAGATCTAAAGATATACCTTCAAGCACTCACCTCCCCGGCAACGGCGCCAGAAAAGAGCTTAGTTGATGGGGTGTGAGTGCCGCTTACCTAGCCTCCCCGGCAACGGCGCCAGAAAAGAGCTTGATGTCTACTATGCAACCTTGTCCTTGTAGACGTTGTTGGGCCTCCAAGTGCAGAGGTTTGTAGGACATTAGCAAATTTCCCTCAAGTGGATGACCTAAGGTTTATCAATCTGTGGGAGGTGTAGGATGAAGATGGTCTCTCTCAAGCAACCCTGCAACCAAATAACAAAGAGTCTCTTGTGTCCCCAACACACCCAATACAATGGTAAATTGTATAGGTGCACTAGTTCAGAGAAGAGATGGTGATACAAGTGCAATATGGATGGTAGATATAGGTTTTTGTAATATGAAAATATAAAAACAGCAAGGTAGCAAGCGATAAAAGTGAGCGTAAACGGTATTGCAATGCTAGGAAACAAGGCCTAGGGTTCATACTTTCACTAGTGCAAGTTCTCTCAACAATAATAACATAATTGGATCATATAAATATCCCTAAACATGCAACAAAGAGTCACTCCAAAGTCACTAATAGCGGAGAACAAACGAAGAGATTATTGTAGGGTACGAAACCACCTCAAAGTTATCCTTTCTGATCAATCTATTCAAGAGTCCGTAGTAAAATAACACGAAGCTATTCTTTCCGTTCGATCTATCATAGAGTTCGTACTAGAATAACACCTTAAGACACAAATCAACCAAAACCCTAATGTCACCTAGATACTCCAATGTCACCTCAAGTATCTGTGGGTATGATTATACGATATGCATCACACAATCTCAAATTCATCTATTCAACCAACACAAAGAACTTCAAAGAGTGCCCCAAAGTTTCTACCGGAGAGTCAAGACGAAAACGTGTGCCAACCCCGATGCATAGGTTCATGGGCGGAACCCGCAAGTTGATCACCACAACATACATCAAGTGAATCAATAGAATAACCCATTGTCACCACGGTTATCCCACGCAAGACATACATCAAGTGTTCTCAAATCATTAAAGACTCAATCCGATAAGATAACTTCAAAGGGAAAACTCAATCCATTACAAGAGAGTAGAGGGGGAGAAACATCATAAGATCCAACTATAATAGCAAAGCTCGTGATACATCAAGATCGTATCACCTCAAGAACACGAGAGAGAGAGAGAGAGAGAGAGAGAGATCAAACACATAGCTATTGGTACATACCCTCAGCCCCGAGGGTGAACTACTCCCTCCTCGTCATGGAGAGCGCCGGGATGATGAAGATGGCCATCGGTGAGGGATCCCCCCTCCGGCAGGGTGCCGGAACAGGGTCCCGATTGGTTTTTGGTGGCTACGGAGGCTTGCGGCGACGGAACTCCCGATCTATTATGTTCCCCGAAGGTTTTAGGGTATATGGGAATATATAGGCGAAAGAAGTCGATAAGGGGAGCCACGAGGGGCCCACGAGGGTGGAGGGCGCGCCCAGGGGGGTGGGCGCGCCCCCTGCCTCGTGCCCTCCTCGTTGATCCCCTGACGTGCACTCCATGTCTCCCGTATTGCTTTATTTCCAAAAATAACTTTTCCGAATGTTTCATTCCGTTTGGACTCCGTTTGATATTCCTTTTCTGCGAAACACTGAAACAAGGAGAAAAACAGAAACTGGCACTGGGCTCTGGGTTAATAGGTTAGTCCCAAAAATAATATAAAAGTGTATAATAAAGCCCATAAACATCCAAAACAGATAATATAAGAGCATGGAACAATCAAAAATTATAGATACGTTGGAGACGTATCAGCCATCATGTCCTCAGATGACCGTTTATCCTAGTTAATCATGAATGTAATATATAGTTTACTTTGGTGTGTGGAAATGTCATGTGTGTAGTCGCCACCTATGTAATTATGCATGTAATAGTTTACTTTGGTGTGTGCAAATGCCATGGTTGTAGTAGCCACCTATGTAAGTGGATGTTTAATTAATTTGGTTATGCAACCTTGTCCTTATAAGTGTGTGTGTGTGTGTGTGTGTGTGTATATATCTGTTGTTGTTCTGTATGCAATCTCATCGCAGAACACACACATCTTATTAGCAGCAATCGTCTATATTATTATCGGTCTTCGCACACACTTCTGATTATAGACCTGTTTGCCGCATATCACACACATCTTGTTATATTGAACCATTTTTGTTCTCTTGTCTCAACGCGAACAGTTCATCCGAGTGAACTGCATGCCATATATCGCACACACCTTGATCTGGCTGACCGTTTCTTTTGTGTTGCCTAATCACAAACAGTTCATTCGAGTGAACCGTATGCTGTATATCACACACACCTTCATCTGGCTGCCCGTTTCTTTTGTTCCTCCTCATTGCAAATAGTTAATTGAACTGAACCGTATGCCCTGCATTGCACACGCAACTAAAATCTAAACCGTGTTTGATGCATCTGTCATCGCAAATGTTTTGCACCTTTTTTGACGGTTTTTTTACATCACCATTGGGGATTATTGCATCGCACATAGTTTCGTCGAAGGGTCTCTGATCGTAGTATCACGTTACAGCATCCTGCAGTAGTGTGTCTAGAGGGGTGGGGGTGGTGGTTAGACTACTTGACCAAATAAAATCTTTCCTTTTCCCAATTTTAGTTGTATGCAGATTTTAGCAATTATGACAAGTCAAGCAATCAACCTACACATGCAATTCTAAGAGTATATCAGTGGAAAGTAAAACACCGCATATGAAGGTAAAGGGAAGTGTTTGGAGAAGGCAAACGCAATGGAGACATGAAGATTTTTGGCGAGGTTCTGATAGGTTGTGCTATCGTACGTCCACATTGATGGAGACTTCAACCCACGAAGGGTAACGTTTGTGCGAGTCCACGAAGGGCTCCACCCATGAAGGTTCCATGATTGCTTGTATCTGTGTTGGTATTTCACTGAAGAGGAGAGGATGATGCAGCATAGCAATGGTAATTATTTCCCTCAGTTATGAAACCAAGGTTATCAATCTAGTAGGAGAACCAAGCAACACTATGTAAACAACACATGCACACAAATAACAAATACTTGCAACCCAACGCGTAAGAGGTGTTGTCAATCCCTCCTCGGTATTGAGATAGATAAAATTATATGAGATTGGATAAATTGATCTAGCAAAAACACAAAATAAAATAAATAAAGAAAAAGTGCAGCAAGGTATTTTTGGGCTTTTGGAAAATAAGATCTGCAAATAATTTGAAAGGAAATAGACCCGGGGCCCGTAGATTTCATGAGTGGCTTCTCTCGACAAAATAAAATAGGTGGGTAGACAAATTACCGTTTGGCGATTGATAGAAGAGAAAATAATCATGATGATATCCAAGGCAATGCTCATCGATATATGCATCACATCCAAGATTAGTAGTCTGATTCCTTCCTGCGTCTACAACCATTACTCCACACATCGAACGCTATCCAGCATGCAACTAGTGTATTAAGTTCATGGAAAAATGGGCAATGCAATAAGAATGATGACATGATGTAGACAAGATCTATTCATGTAGGAATAGACCCTACATGGTTACATGGCCGGAGGAAAGGAATGGGTTCTTTATAGTGGATGTATTGATCATATGAACGGGGATAAGGACATGTTTGGTGAGCTTGCTGAAAACGACGACCCCCGCAAGTATGTCACTTTTGGTGACAACTCAAAGGGTAAGGTAGTTGGCCTTGGTAAGGTGGGCATCTCCCGTGATAGCTCTATACAAAATGTTATGCTTGTTGAATCTCTTGGTTATAATCTACATTCCGTATCTAGACTAGCTGACTTCAGTTTCAATGTTCTATTTACTGAAGTATATTGCCAAGTGTTTCGAAGAGATAATCATAATACGGTCTTTACCGGTATTCGCAGAGGTGACCTATACATTGTTGATTTCACTAAGAGAGCTCCACCTCGTACTTGCTTAATTGCTAAATCCTCTAAAGGTTGGTTATGGCATAGAAGACTAGGTCATGTGGGTATACGAAATCTTGATAAGCTTATTAAAGGTGATCATATATCCTTGGTGTTAAAGATGTCATATTTGACAAGGATAAACTTTGCAGTGCTTGTCAAGTAGAAAACAAGTTGGAGGAAGTCATCCCGTGAAGAACATCATGACCATTAGAAGACCGCTTGAGTTACTTCATATGGATCTTTTCGGTCCCAACGCCTACAAGAGTCTCGGTGGTAACTCGTTCGGGTTGGTTATTGCTGACGACTTTTCAAGATTTACATGGGTGTTCTTTCTTGATGATAAATTGCAGGTCCAAAAGATCTTCAAGAACTTCGCTAGGAAGGCCCAAAACCAATTAGAAGTTAAGATCAAGAAAGTTCAAAGCGACAATGGAACTGAGTTCAAGAACGCTAATGTGGATACCTTCCTTGACGAAGAAGGGATTTCACACGAGTTCTCGGATATGTACACGCCTCAACAAAATGGAGTTGTTGAGAGGAAGAACCGGACACTTATTGAGATGGCAAGAATGATGCTTGACGAATACAAGACGCCAAGACATTTTTGGGCGGAAGCGGTTGAGATAGCTTGTCATGCTAAGAATCGACTATATCTTCACAAGCTTCTCGGCAAGACGGCATACAAGCTTCTCACCGGTAACAAACCCCAAGTTGTATACTTTTGAGTATTTGGCTCAAAGTGTTCCATTCTTGATAAGCATCGTCCCTCGAAATTTGCTCCTAAATCTCGTGAAGGTTTCCTACTCGGTTATGGCTCAAACTCTCACACTTACCATGTCTACAACAATTTCACATAAAAGGATGAAGAGACGTTTGATGTGAAGTTTGATGAATCTAACGGCTCGCATAGAACTACTACCAATTGATGTAGGAGACAAAGATCCTTCGGAAGCAATCCAAGATTTGTCCATTGGCAATATTCTCCCAAAGGAGGTGAAGGAGAGTACCTCGTCCGTTCAAGTGGAAGCCTCAACTTCACATCAAGGTAAACCACAAGTTGATTTGGAGGCATCCACAAGTGGAACACGTCAAGATGGAGGAAATGTGGAAGTACAACAAGATGAACCACCTCGACGTCCCTCTCCACCTCCACTAGAGAACGACAACGCCAACAACAATGAAGAAGGAGAAGAAGAAGACAATGAAGAGGATGTTCCACCTCAACCCAAACAAAATCTCTCATGAGTTAGAGCAAGAGTCACAAGAGACCATCTAGTCCAACATATCTTTGATGATATTCAAACCGGGAGAATCACTCGCTCTAAAACTTGTTTAGCTAACTTTTGTGAACACTACTCATTCATTTCTAGTATTGAACCTATGAAGGTAGAAGAAGCCCTTGAGGATCCAGATTGGGTAAATGCTATGCATGAAAAGCTACACAATTTTTTCAGAGGAATCAAGTGTGGACATTGGTTTAAAATCCCGACGACAAGCATAATGTCATTGGAACCAAATGGGTGTTTCGGAATAAACAAGATGAAGATGGAAAAGCTGTACACAACAAGGCCCATCTCGTCGCTCAAGGCTACACTCAAGTCGAAGGTAAGGACTATGGTGAGACATATGCCCCCGTTGCTAGACTTGAGTCCATACACATCTTACTTGCTTATGCCAACCATCATGATATCACTTTATACCAAATGGACATTAAGAGTGCTTTTCTCAATGGAGAAATTGAGGAGGAAGTTTATGTGAAACAACCTCCCAGCTTTGTCAATCCGAAGAAACCTAATCATGTCTACAAACTTCACAAAGCTCTTTATGGTCTTAACAAGCTCCTAGATCATGGTATAAATGCTTGACCAAGTTTCTTATTGAAAAAGGATTTGAAATTGGGAAGATTGATTCTACAATTTTTACTAAAAGGGTTAATGGTGAATTATTTGTGTGCCAAATTTATGTGGATGATATCATATTTGGTTCTACTAACCCCCATTTTAGTGAAAAGTTTGGAAGGCTAATGTCGGAGAAGTTTGAGATGTCTATGATGAGTGAACTCAAATTTTTCCTTGGTTTGCAAATCAAGCAAACTAAGGAAGGTACCTTTGTTTCTCAAACAAAGTATACCAAGGATATTTTCAAGAAGTTTAACATGCAAGAAAGCAAAGGTATGAAAACACCCACGCCTACTAGTGGACATCTTGACTTGACTAAGGATGGCAAACCGGTTGACCAAAAGGTTTACTGCTCTATGATTAGTTCATTGTTATATCTATGTGCCTCACGTCCTGATATTACGCTAAGTGTGTGCATGTGTGCACGATATCAAGCGGCCCCTAAAGAATGTCATCTTAAGGTCGTGAAAAGGATAGTGAGATAATTAATTCATACACCAAACTTTGGCATTTAGTATCCTAAGAGGTCATCTTTTGATCTTGTTGGCTACTCCGATTTGGACTATGGTGGTGACAAGGTTGATAGAAAGTCCACTTCGGGTACTTGTCAACTTCTTGGTAGATCCCTTGTGTCTTGGTCCTCCAAGAAACAAAACTAGGTATCCTTATCCATTGCTGAAGCAGAATACATTTCCACTGGATCATGTTGTGCTCAATTACTTTGGATGACCCAAACCCTTAAGGATTATGGGATACATGTGAGACATGTTCCATTGCTTTGTGAAAATGAAAGTGCTATTAAGATTGCTCACAATCCCGTGCAACACTCTCGAACTAAGCATATTGAAGTTTGTCATCATTTTATTCGAGATCATGTTGCTAAAGGAGACATCAATCTTAAGCATGTTCGTACCGATAAGCAATTGGCGGTCATATTCAGCAAACCGCTTGATGAGAAAGTATTTTTCCGTTCGAGAGGGGAATTGTACATCATTGATGCCTCAAACTTGGAGTAGAAACTCCATTCGGATACATGCAAGGCATGAGCCTTTTTATGACTAGTCCTTGATATTTCTCCTATGATGATGATCATATGTCTTGGATCTATACTTGTACCCTTGAATGTTATCTAACCCTTGTAGGTACTTGGATGAACCCAAATATATGAGATTGCAAGTCACTCACATCTTGAGCAATCTCCATATCACCAAGTTCCTACTATATGGTTGTTGAATACAAGGAAGCATGAACTCACTCAACATATCCTTTGACAATTTCAATATCACCAACGTTTCTTGATTGTCATTTTGGATACACAAGTGCTTTTCGTTGCAAGACTGACCGATGTAGGAAGATGAACTCAAACTACTAGTGGCGCTCCCAACTCTTGATAGACTACATCAACCTTGAGCATCCAACACAAGTTCGACTACGTGATCAAAGGTCAACACCACAACCCAAGGTATGTCATTCAATCTTAGAGAAGATTTGCCCCAAGTCATGAGTCAAAGCAACTCAACAAGATGTGAATACATCAAAATGCTTAAACGAAAAATGGTAACCCCATTTTGAGAATAAACGATGAGTATGACCTATGATCAAGTGCTATCACTTGACTCCTCAGTCAATATACTCTAACATAGGTGACTTTGTCGCCGACCCTTTCTAGATGAAGTTCTCTAGTGTTCTTTGCTTAGTTGATTTTTCTATTTGCATATTTCTTTCTCTGCTATTTTGTCTCTTTCTAAAAAAACTTCATCTAGATCTCTTTTATGTTTTTTTGTGATTCTGCTGTAAATTCATTGCCAATCTTTCTGTTAATTCCTTGCAAATCCTTGTGAGATTTCATTTGCCATGTGATTTGAGTTGCCAAATTTTTTGCTCTGTGTTGAACTTGGTCCCTCCGATCCAAACCCATCGGCTCGACTGAAACACAAGGTCTCCTTGTAAACAGTTCGTCGATACAACCGACATGGACCGACTCGGTCTCTCCGATCGGGACCTTCTGTGACTCTGTCATCTCGGAGCCACCGGCGAAAAATGAATCATCGTCACCGATTTCAACTCTGAGAAAATGTTTTGCCATTTCCTACTACCTATTCTTTTCAGCTCCACTCAATGTTTCTTCTCTCTAAGCATCACAAAATACCTACTGCCTTGTAGTGTCTCTCGAGGACCATACCTACTTGACTCATGCTCCAAAAGTACCCTTCTTGCAAATTGATGTCAAAGGGGGAGACAGAGAACATCAAAGCTTATCACATGAGCACATCGAAGCTCTTCTACAGATGCTTGTTATCAAAGAGGTGAGAAGTCACATGTCTATAAGAGGGGAAAGACATGTCAATATATCCGATCCTAGCTATTGCTATGATTCTTTCTTGTTGCTCCGATTTTAGTTGATATTATCCTATCTTGCTCTGATTTTATCTCACCCTACCTTCTCCCATTATCCAATATCAGATTCAGGGGGAGAAAGAGTCCATGTCCAGGGGAGAAAACCTTTGGAATTCATTGCACATCTTTTAATATTTGGGACATGTCTATATCTTAATGAAGTACTCAGTACTCACCCATTACATCTCATCCCAGTCTTGGTATCCTTGTGGCTTTCTGAAATTGCTTTACTAGGAGTGCTCTTTGTGTTATCTGACCCTGTTTTCTCAAGTCCACTTTTTCAAAGCCAGCTCAAGACCACAAGGTAAGTATATGCATCACACTCATGTGGATGATGATCTCTTGCTAATGTACATATTTTTTGCAAGAGGGATTCATAAACATGGAAGTACACTTCTAAACCACACCATTTTCTCTGATGCATTTAGCCAAGATACAGGTAACTCTTTGCTTGCTCTGTCATAATTATGCATTCACATATTCTTATATTCTATCTTCACATGATTGCATACATGTAGGGGGAGCTTATGCATGTTACATGTTTCTCGAAAGCTTTACGTACTACTCTTCATATCATTTACCTAAAGCTTTGATGTATGTTGTTATGAATTACCAAATAGGGGGAGATTGAAAGCACAAGTGCTCCCTTTATGATTTTGGTAATTAATGTTAACATCTCTCTTGTTGGACTAATGCTTTTATCTAGTGCATTTCAGACAAGTTCAACAATGGCGTGGAAAGAACAAAATGATGTGGAACAACTTAAAAATGCTAAGGACACATATTGGCAAAAGCTCAAGACTCTTCATTTCATTTTTAGTGATCCGAGATCACATTGGGTCCTTAGGAAAGCCAATACTATTAAAAGGGCATGAGGTGTTGCTTAATGGTCTACTTGCTAAAAAAGCTTAGTGATATTGCTCCAAAGCCCTCAACCACTTTCTCATTCCAAATATGTCAAAACCCTAAACTCCAACTCGGCCCCATCGATTCTTTCTATCCGGCGCCACAGATCTCATATGACATAGCCACTGCCAGAAACCCTAACAATTCGGTCACACCGATACGGATCTCGGTCTCACTGAGATGGCCTTGCCAAGTCTTTGTTGCCTGATGCAATTATTTCGGTCTCACCGAAATAGCGATCGTTCTCACCAACTTGGCTTGACATTTTCTCTGTTGCCTTATTGCTTCACTTCGGTCTCACCGAGATGATGCAATTGGTGCCACCGAGTTGATGTTTGCCCTAAGCCCTAGCACATTGGTCCCACTGAGTTGTTCCAGTCGGTCCCACCGAGATTCCTAACATTCACATTTTGAACTAAGTTGGTCTCACTGAGTTCTTATATTCAGTCTGACTGAGTTGGGTCAAATGTGTGTAACGGTTGGATTTTGTGTCGAGGCTATAAATACCCCTCCACCCCTTCTCCATATGTGAGAGAGCCATCCGAACGTGCCTACACTTCCAGCACACATTTTTTGAGAGAGAACCACCTACTCATGTGTTGAGATCAAGATATTCAAATCCTACCACAAGATTCTTGATTTCTAGCCTTCCCCAAGTTGCTTTCCACTCAAATAATCTTTCGACCATATCCAAATATGTGAGAGAGTTGAATTTTGGGGAGACTACAATTTGAAGCACAAGAGCAAGGAGTTCATCATCAACACAACATCTATTACCTTTTGGAGAGTGGTGTCTCCTAGATTGGTTAGGTGTCACTTGGGAGCCTCCGACAAGATTGTGGAGTTGAACCAAGAAGTTTGTAAGGGCAAGGAGATCGCCTACTTTGTGAAGATCCACCTGAGTGAGGCAAGCCCTTCATGGGCGATGACCATGGTGGGATATAAAAGGTTGCTTCTTTGTCGACCCTTTGTGGGTGGAGCACTCCGTGGACTCGCACAACCGTTACCCTTCGTGGTTTGAAGTCTCCATCAATGTGGATGTACGATAGAACTACCTATCGGAACCACACCAAAAATCTCCATGTCTTCATTGCGTTTGAACACTCCAATCCCATCCCTTTACTTTCTTGCAATTAGCATGCTTTACTTTTCCACTGCTCATACTCTTGTCATGCTTTCTTGAAATGTATTGTGAATGCCTAAACTTGTGCTAAAACACCACCTTAACTTGAAGAACTTAAAAACTGCCAGTTTTACTTGTTGAGGGTCTAATCCCCCTCTAGACCCCTCTTCTCGATCCTTTCAGCGTCCATAGAGGCATTGTGTTCCAAGGATGTAATCCTCGAGTAGTTGGCTTTGTTGTGTATGGAACTGTGGTTGAACCTAGATGCTCTATAATCTGGTTGTATTTTGTATTATTTATCATACTTGCATATGCGTGTGTTAATTATTACTCCTTTGTGGCTGTTTTATTCTGAAAGTTACTAGTGGCCGGCATCAGCCCCCATGTAGATGCTACGAGGGGTGTCCCATCCTCCATATTGTAACCCTTAGCCAACGTCTCAGCGCCCGGAGGCGGTAGTGTAGGAGGGGAACCAGGCAATCGGACTATACAACTGTATGACTTTCGCTTAGCCATAGGAGCTTGACTGCGGGGGTTGATGACCAGCCCCCAGTGTGGGGGGATGCGCCGCAAGCCTGAGGGTGAGGCATCTACCACTTGGTTTGTGTAAGGACAAACCCTTCGTGTTACACGGTTTTATCGCCAACGATTGTGGGTTTAATACCAGTCATCAGATCGCTGACCAGTTCACGCCTATTATGACAGTTAGTTTTCGGCTTTGTTTGTTGAGGTACTTGACTAAACAAGGCGGAAGTACAATCGTAGTGGTTCTCCCTTTACCTTCTTAGCGGAATATGCGGAACATAAGAAGACAAGCACAGGAGCCGGGCAACCCACTATTGAACCAAGACATAATTCAGAACTGATGCATATAATGCAATATCCGAGATGCTGGACAAGTTAGAAAGTAGGGTGATGGACTTAGCATGCGGGGGTGAGCCTTACGGCCGAGCCCCCGGTCTATAAGCCGTTTTGCATGTGAGGGGAAGTATGTGCCATATGAGTTTAAGGCAAGATCAAAGAGCAGGAAAAAAAAGCGTAGTATGAATATCTGTATAAGGACCTGAAAAGGCTTGCATTATTTCCCATGGGCTCGTGACGTTTAGTCATACAATTCAAACTGCCAAACAAAGCGTCAGAAAGGATACATTCTTTCAAAAAAGAAGAAGAAACATTTACAGATGAAAGGTTTACGTAGGGTCCTGATGTTTGTGCTAATTTCCGAATTGTGCCCTACTGCACGTCTGCGCCTTTGCTTCTGTTGGGAGGGTCGTTGAGGGAGTTATAGATTAAGGGGTCCTCGGGGCGCCGGCCCATTGGGTGTGGGCCAGACTGGTGGAGCCGTATAGTGATAGGAGACTCATGAAGCCATGGAGTGCCCTCCAAGTCAAGGATAGACAAGATCTCTCTGCCTCTCATTATGATCGATTTCCTGTAACCCTAACCCTACCGGTGTCTATATAAACTGAGGGTCGTAGTGTTTAGGGTTAGAGCTTCATATATCACCTCATCACCTTAGGGTTTAGCTCATGCCACAGATGGGCTCGTTCCCGTGGGAAGAGCACGGACCCTGGATGCGCTCCATGTTGTCGCAGATGGGCTCCTTCCCCTTGGAAGAGCACGGCTGTAGGGTGCCCTCCCTGATGTCGCACTTGGGAGCTTTCACCTTGGAAGAGCAGATGGGCTCTTTCCCCTTGGAAGAGCCGGAGAGGGTGCCCTCCTCCTGGTCGCCGTCGATGAGGTCTGACTTGGAAGCTCTGGATCCCAAGCCAGCGTCGCAGAACGTGTCCTTCAGAAATGACAAAAGGGGCTCGATGGTGATGTAGAATGGAAAATTGTTGACAGCGAGCCAGAGGAGATCAGCGACGGGGCCATGGATGAGATCGACGGCGGTTGAACCCGAGGGGTTGGGGGTGGGCCACTTAACCTGTGACACAGCCTGCCTCAGGGCGTCGCTGTCGATGATCTCGATGTCGTAGCCGGCGGATGAGACATGCCCGCATACTCTAGCCCGCTGCTTGAGCGTCTGCCGCTAGTAATGGTCGTCAGCTTCCTCGGCAACGTCGGGCGAAGAGACCGCTATACACCTCTTTTGGGCCAGTCGCTCCTCGAGCTCCACGGGAAGTGTAGCCGGGCTTAGGCTGCGACGCTCTGGAGTGGGGGATGGGGATGGGGATCTGTGGGAAAGGGGGCGTTTGGCAGGCGTCATCTAAGAAACTTAGGGTGGCCTGGGTATGGAGATCGGTGGGTAAGCTGCACGGGCAAACCGGCAGATGTTGACAATGAAGGCCTTGCGGCGGCGGCGGCGGGGACTTTGCTAGGGTTTCGAGCAAGGGAGGGGTGTGTGTGTGTCTGTGTGTGTGCGCGCGCGCATGCCCGAGGAGGTTTTGGTGTGTGTGTGTGTGTGTGTGTGCGTGTGGAGGGGGTGTTTGAGGAAATGACGCGGGTACTGAAATTTTTACTACGCGGGAGTCAAATGCGGGAGTGAAATGCCGGGCTATTGAAAATTTGGATGAAAGTGCATCGCACACGGTCCGGAGATAACAACCGTGTGTTATGAAAAATAAAACCCCTCGAGGCGGGCAAATATTTTTGATGAAGCCGGGATTGGGAACAAGAAACATCGCACACGGCCCTGAGATAACAACCGTGTGTTATGAAAAACAAAAACCCTCGAAGCGAGCAGATATTTTTGAGAGGGGGAGCCTCGTGGAGCCCAATGTACTGTGCGGATGTGTGCGTGACAGGAGCACCGGCGGGCACACGGTTAGTTTGAGTGAACCGTGTCTGTTGCGTCATCCGACTTTTCTAATGTTCAGAAATTTGGCGAAAAATGACGCGGGAGAGGGTCAGAACATGAACACACTTGCATGTGGACCAAATTTATATATCAAAAGGGTGGTTTGATTTTCAAATACCAAATGCATCTTTGATGTGGCACCTCTCTCGCAAAGCGCACAGTATTGCTTGCTCCCACCCTCTCGTGTCAGCACGAAGGGAATCCTAAGCTATGAATGCATGCCCCCTCCCCCTCAACCGAGGTTCACCTAGCAAAGTGCGAAGTAGCTAGCAGCCCCCCTCCTCCCTCGTGTCAGCACGAAGGGAATCCTAAGCTATATATGAATGCATGCCCCCTCCCCCTCAACCGAGGTTCACCTAGCAAAGTGTGAAGTAGCTAGCAGCCCCCCTCCTCCCTCGTGTCG